>NC_134411.1:36227233-36289733 GCF_038048845.1 Mixophyes fleayi | reverse complement strand
CTTCCCAATTCAAAGTGTAGTTGGTCTAATAAAAGGACCAATGATTGCAGAAGGAGAGGATGAGGATACGCAAGTCTGCCCTGCTATTACAAGCAGCTGATCATCGGGGACAACTGATTGTGCAACCGGAAACTTTGAGTTTGTTAGGGTAGGGGATTGTGGGGTCTCCTCCTGAACTTGGGGTGGGACTGAATCAAATATTTTATTTTTCCCTTTTCAAAATTCATGTTTCTGTTCTACCAAGTGAAGTAAAGCACAGACACTCCTTAAAATCAGTTTACTGCTGGGTTAACATTTAGATCACAGGGCGAAGTGTATAGTCTCATGAAACCACAACCTGCCCTCCTGACCTTTATTATGATGTCAAAATGAGTCTACTGAGAAGTTGCTCGCTGCTCACTGTCATATTTTTTGCAAATGCCATTTTACATTCCTAGACACTGTCCCCAGGTAAATAACTAAAAGTATCCGGTTATATGAGAACATATAATGTATAAAGCGATGATCTCATCTATACGGTGATCTTAACCCTTTTCCTGGAGCTCTTCTGCTCGACTATGAACAGATCACCCCAGGAGCAGTTCTCAAATCACTCACAGGCACAAAACAAGATTTAGTTCTTGCGCTAGGAGACCATTAAATCATCATAAACGGGTGTACACCCGGGCGCTCCTGGCCTTATTGAGCAGTCGCACACCTTTTTCTGCCGCACACGGACGTGAGCGTTTCACGACTCGGGGGTGCCGTAGATCAACCGTCAGCCTATAATTTCAACCGGACACCTTTTGCCCCATCCAACGAACTTATCTTCACTACAAGAAAATCCTTGTAAGATTCTAAACATAAATGACTATATAAAAAGGTTACATTAAATCTCCCCGCTACACAATATGTGCTTTAGTTTCCGCCTGTTGAGTAGAGAATATAAATGACCTTTTAATTGAATGACACTAAAAGCATAGAGGCGCCAGGAAGGGATAGAGAATTACATCTTAAGCAAATTTATATTATTCGACAACCAATTTAAACTATGTCAGTCTTGAGGAGGAGACGCGATCACCTTGAACGGTTGTAGACTGGAAGTTTTATTAAATTAGAGAAAGAGTTCACGTAACCAGAGGTTCCAAGTATAAGCGTGTTTGTTGGTCTAATTTTACATGTAAACCACCAGATTGTGACAATTAGGGCTCAAACACATGCAAAAAAAAAAAAAAAAGAAAAACAAGTTTCTTATTTGGATAACACTTCATGGACAGCAGTTATAAGGATTAGTGTATACAGCTAGAATATGTGTTTGTATTCAGGGGCAAGTGTAAAAATGTATTTTATGTACTGCAGACATTAATAACATCCTAGTAAATGTATTTTATGGAAATAAAAACGTTTTGTAATGTTTGTCATTAATTATATTAACTGGTGAAATAATTATTTTTTGTTCTGTAAGTTCTTTTGGGATATATTCCATATACTATATGCATTGGACGTATCCTGCAGTGTAATGTCTGCTAGAGCAGACCCGTATTCAAAAGATGTATCTTTACATCCACCCCTTGTTGAATACGGACGTGCGTATGCCCAATTTATGTGCATTTAAAAAAAAAAACCTGCAATTTAATTTGTTTGTGTGCATTTATATATCAGGCCCTACGCCTCATTGTTTGCCATATGTGGGCTGGGGACACTAATTGCTCCCTATATCACATCGACATGCAGAAACAAGATTCGGCGTTGCGGGAGGAGACATTTAAATTACCTTAAAGTGGTGGAGATTCGGGCGCTCCTGGTTTAGTAAGCAACTGTACAGCTGCTTTCCAACATGATTATTACACGGCCTGAGAGATGTCATAGATCAATCGTTGGCCAATACCTTCAATGGGATGCCTTTCGCTCCATCCAAGTACATACTATGCAGGACATTTTTAAGCACATAAACCACAGTGTAATTGAAATATTCCTATGTAGAAGTGTTATAAAAGCAATGCCTATGTCCCCTCACTGACTTATTAAGACATAAAAGAGGCTTTAATAAGCATAATTGTCCACGATTTTTGGCGAAAAATGAGAAAATGCTGATATTATGTAACAGTGTAGATGTAAAGGGATAGAATTCTGGAATTTAAATTCGCAGTGTCACAAATCACAGTTCAGAGAATCCTTTTATGGATTTACCTAGTTTGGCACCATCTACTCGGAAGCGCGGAGTCTAACGACACAAACGTTTTTCACCAGTGACCCCGCAAGGGGATATGGGCTTGGTTGCATTCATGCCGCAGGTTGTGGTTCTCAGAGTTGGTGCCAAGTGAAACCCAGTGGAGAAACAAGAGAAGAGAGGATATAAATGGGTAGAGGTGTGCTGCAGGATACACAATAGAACTGGTAATGCCTAGGGACACAATAACAGAAGTACAGGGTGCAATAGTCTGCGGCTGGTAGATGCTGAGGTCCGGGAATGCAGGAGAGCTGGATCAGAACGTAGCAACTGGTAGCAGCAAAATAGCAGAGAGCCAAAAGAAACATGGCTATCCAGAGTGAGAGACAACAAGGAACTGGCAATTGAATGAATGAAAAAGGGTGCTTTAAGGGTGCTTTAAATAATTTGGCCACTGCCAATAAAAGTGGATGGAAGGCTTCAAAAGCTGGATCTGCGCATGTGCAGACCCGATTTCAAGAGGACGTCGACCAGGGACCGCGGCGCTGCATACCAGAGACTGCCGCGAAGGAACTCTGGCCAGGTAAGCCAGGAACCGACCGCAGAATCGGCCAGCCCAGAGTGTGATAGGCGTTTTTTTTTAAACTTGTTTCACCAATGCACATTTTCATCTGCATCTTCAACCGTACATGCAGAGCATTTGCAGGAAGATGCTTTCCGCATCAGGAAGTAGGTGTGCCCCTCTGTACACACAAGGTGAGCAAATAGCGGCATTTGAGCAAAATGAAACTTGTTGTGTTGGGAATCACAAAAGGGCCTGACGATGTGGCCTCTCAAAAGAGCAGAGTGAGGGCCTCTTTTGAGAATGCATAGGTCCGGAGAATGCGCAGTAAAGCCCTACTGGGCTGCGGGGTGGAAGCAGGAGATTCGGATGACCAGTTGGCCTCCCCATCTCCATCCAGGCCCTGTAGTGTCTGTACCCTCTGCAGCAGCGGTATTACTGCTGTTAGTAAATTAGCTTATACAGGTTGCAGGTCTGGTCCAGAGATGGAGCATGTACTCTGGGGCAAGTAGGTCAATTATTCATATAGTGTTCACCATAAACTGAACGGAGATACAATCGAATAGTGTGTAGGAGTAATAAGTGATAAATATACTCGATAGTACAAAAGTGAAATCAAAACATGTAAGATGTATTACTCCAAAACGCTTAACAAGCACAAAATTAAATGTTTTGCCCACTAGGCCATATTTGCTGTGCCTATGTCCCTCATCACGCCGTCGCATTTCATTGGTTCAACCGCCACCACGTCCTATATATCTCTTGTAGAAAAGAAACAAAATAATTAAAATGATCTTTGATACTTGCAGACAGGTAAGGAGCCGATAATCAATGGATACCAGGATGACCCTTTAGTTGCCCTATTCTCAGGCCTCTGCGGCAGGATAATATTTTTAATGGCAAACAGACAAGATACTCAACATTAACTCTATTGTTGCCAACTGTCCCCAATATCCAGGGACAGTCCCAGGTTTTTAAAGATTTGTCCATGGAATTCGTTATTCCCGGACATGTCCCTCTTCTTAAATATTAAGCAACCACAAAATAAGATTTCTTTTATTCTCCCAAAGCACCAATTCAGCGGCAAAGTGACCCTGAAAACTAGAGGCGGTGTGAAGTTCTAACCATACAACCTTCGAGTTTTGCTTTTAAATTTACCACTACGCAATGTATCTGTAAATTCACATTTTGCAGCATTTATAGTCTACAAATATTGTTGTGGCAATGATGGTCCATTAATTCTGCTCAGTGGTGTGGTTGGGGAAGAGATAGGGATAGGACTAGCCCAACAAAGCATTGCAGGAGTAATAATTCACACTCCTGCCCGCCCCCGGCGTCGGCCAACGACCGCCGCCTCTCCTCCACCCTTATCACCTCTTCCCACTCCAGAATCCAAGACTTTTCCCGTGCAGCCCTCCTTCTCTGGAACGACCTCCCTCGTTCCATCCGTCTCTCCTACTCTGTGCTCCTTCAAACATGCACTCAAAACTCACCTCTTCCTCAAAGCCTACCAACCATCTACTTAACCCCCATCTCCTCCCTTTGCTCGTCCTCCCTTCTCTCCGCTTGCCTCAACTGGCTCCTCTTGTGCCTGGTCTGTTTACCCTCCCTTAGGATGTAAGCTCGTATGAGCAGGGCCCCCGCCCCTCCTGTCTCCATACCTGTTCTTCCGCTCCGTCTTTACTGCATATGACTGGCTGGAGTTTCTGAAGTATTGGTACTTTTTGTTCATTGTTCTGTATGGTTTCACCCTGTATAGTCTACTGTTAGTACTGTGTGCGGCGCTGCGGATACCTTGTGGCGCCTAACAAATAAATGATAATAATAATAAATACAGCAGCTGAAATTCATACAATTGGACTGATCGCAATGTGGTTTACCAGAATTATTATTACTAGTACGGATTATTCATTTTTTTTTTCATATTGATCACTGTCAGACTTGTTCTGTGGTCAGTTGCACTTGCAAGTTGCTGGTCAAACTCACTGTCTCAGGCTGTGTGCTACAATTTAGTTCTATTGCCAGTTCAGAACAGCATAGATGCAGCTGCAGCACCAGATGTAATACAGCAGCTTAAATTCATACAATGCATTCTTGATTTGGTGTACCAGATGAATAGCTATACTGGTTCTTTATATGTGGCAACTGGTTAAAACAGACATACACAAATCTCTGTGGAATCCGGGTGTTATTATTTTGCAGCATTTCATAATTATCGTTGTTTTGTAATTATTGTGTGATATTGGATACATTACATAAACAGGCTGAAACAATACAAAAATACAGAGCCAAAACAAGGCTGTTTAGAGAAGTCATCAACTAAAATCGAAGCAATCATACTCAAAAGGGATGCAGCTGTTGTCCTTGTACTTTGAGCTGTCACAGCAGAAATACATCTAGCTTTGAAGAGGTTATTGAGGAGGAAAGTAGTCATGCTGAAATGATCCACACAAGTTCTGTGAAATAAGCTGTTTTACGCATCAGTAGTGATAAAAGATTGAAGAGCAATTATCCCCTCCTCACCTAGCAGGAGTAGCATCTGAATAGCATAAGGTTATAATACACTTATATTTTGACCCTGTTGACGTAAACTCAGAGTCGACAACAGCAGCAGCATTCGGTCATAAAGCAAACCCTGCTTTCACATTAATCAATCCTACACAACCCTGTACAGCTAACATGTATACACTTCAGGTTTGAAAGAAATTGACATTGCACAAGTTGAAAACAGAGTTCCCTACCAGCTGGAATAGCACTTCTGTTATGCTTCTGCAGCTTCATAAGCAACAAAAATCCATCAAAGGACGTCAGCTACTTGGTGGGGGTCTATGACATCCTGGGCAATGGCAAATCAAAGGGGACTCATGTCGGCCGCTCTGGCCATTCAAAGAAAATGGCCAAATAAACAGGTATCTCTGCTCAAACAATGTTTGCTATTGTCAAATAAACATGCAGATTTTAAACTTGGCTCTGAACTATCAATAAACTATATTGGAACTTATTCTACTTTTGCTTTATGTATGTAAATAAATACAGTTGGATTCTAAATGTGGCTATGCAGGTTGACTGACAACCTTCAATATCACTCAATTTGAAATTCTTATAAGAATGCTTATTATTATGTTCTATATACTAGGTGTATAGATGTCCATTTTGAGCGACCAAAATGATCAGACACCTTTAATGAAAATGTACTGCATTTCTTTGCCTACAATGCACAATTTATATTGTAAAACTGTAATACATAAAAAACACATTAGTGTTCTTTATGTTTAATTAGTAGAGGGGTTTAGATCGAGAAAGGATTTTAGGAACGGCATAACAGGCAGAATAAAAGAGTAAATATGGCAACAGATTGTTGAGACTTAAGAACAAAAGATTATGGGGAAGTAAAAGAAGTTGGCACAATAAGGGAGTACAGGATTGTAGAACATCCTACATAACATTAATATAATGATGTGCAATGACCACAATGCCAAATAAGACAAAAATAGCCCTGTGCAATCTTAATAGCAGAGATATATTAGTATCTATAGACCTGTAGTTACCTGCCCAGGTAACTCGTTACAGTCTACCAGTGACAAAAGAATTAGGGAGGGAAAGGAAGAACTGCAGAAAATTGAATATAAATGTAATCTAATGTCATCCGAGATGAATCTCAATTAGATAAAGAATTGTGAGCTTCAGGAACTGGAGGCACGAATGCTGCTCTGGTCCCGATTCTGCTCACCTTTGGACAACAGACAGCGTAGAGGCTCACTTGCCAGTCAAAACAACTGATGGGACTTGCGGAGAAGTTCTTACCGCTGCTGAAATCATCTCTAGGAGTACCGCCAAAGCCCACTTGCGGAACTGACCATTTTAAAATTTGAGTATTGAGGGTATCATTCCCTACCTCAATTTTTTCTCTTTTACTTTCGCTGTGACTGTGTCACGGGCACTAGGAGTCTTTACCCAGGGATCACCAGGTGATAGGCTTACCAGAGCAGTATAGGTGGTAATATGGTACTCTGGTAGCAGGGTGATCACGGAACAGGAAATAGCAGATGATGAGATGCTCAGGAAAGTCTATGACTAGCAGCACTGGCAATATGGAGGTAGTAATACACGAGGAACTGTATGGACAAAGGACACGTGAAGGTAGTCAGTGGTCTGCGGTAGCAAGTTGTACCACTGCTATAGTGAGGAGGAATGTCCAACAGAAACGAGGAGGTGATGAGAGTCAGCGGTCTGCGGATAGCAAGTTGTACCGCTGTCAGAGTGAAGGAATGGAATCCAAGTGGAGGTATCCGGGGAGTCAGTGGTCTGCGTTAGCAAGTTGTACCACTGCTATGTGAGAGGATACTGGAGCAGGTGAAACTGGAAACGGGGATCAGTGGTCTGCCTTCAGCAAGTTGTACCACTGAATATATATGTGAGGAGGTGCACGGGGAGAGACTGCAACACAAGATATACACGGGCACCTTGACTTTGAACCACAGTGATATGCACAATATAAATGTATAGATGACTGAACAATACTGCCAATATAGAAAGTCTCTTGAAGTAGTCCAGCATAAGATAACACAGTCAATGATGGCAATAGACTCAGCGGATAGCACACTCCAGAGGAGAACCAACACAGTCCAGCAAGGTATGCAATACACAGCACAGTCAATGAGAAGTATGCATACCGTGGTTCAGGAGGCAGTCAGACAGGAGTGCAGAGATACCTGAACGGCAGGAGGCCGGCAGGATGCGAAGTCCCTGGATGGGTGAAGCGGTGGTCTAGTAGGTGCAGCGCACGGGTAGGTAGACCAGCAGGGAACACAGGAAAGCGTGGAGAGCGGATCAGCAGTAGATGGATGAGTAGTGCTGAGGAGTAGCAGCAGCGGGTCTCTGCGGGAACACGGAGGTAGCCAATAGCAACCAGCAGGTGCAGTAACGATGGGACACGGGAGAGCAGAGTTGAACAGGCACTGTTGATCACGGAGAATAGCGGGTAGCAATAGTGGAGGCAGACTCAAGGAAACACGGGAGCGTTGACAAGGACTGAAGACTGAAGCGCACAGAGGCAGCGGATAGGAATCAGCCAAACAGTCACGATGAAACACAGACGGGTTGCAGGTTGAAGACTGTAGTGCACGGAGGCAGCGGATAGGAATCAGCTAGCAGTCACGATGATGAAACACAGACGAGTTGCAGGTTGAAGACTGTAGTGCACGGAGGCTGCGGATAGGAATCAGCCAAACAGTCACGATGATGAAACACAGACGAGTTGCAGGTTGAAGCCTGTAGATCACGGAGGCAGCGGATAGGAATCAGCTGGCAGTCACAATCATGAACAGGTGAGTGGATGTGGTTGAAGCCTGTAGTGCACGGAGGCAGCGGATAGGCATCAGCTAACAGTCCCAATGATAAATGGTAGAGTTGAAGTGATTAGAAGACTGTAGTGCACGGAGGCAGCGGATAGGAATCAGCTCACAGTCACGATGATACAGTAGATGGTAGAAGTGGTATGGGAACCACAGTAGTAGAAGTGGTTTGGAAACCACAGAGGTAGAAGTGGTTTGGAAACCACAGGAATCAGCAGGGCTGAATAAACAAGGAAACACAGGAACACCTTCAGAGGCTCATGGGGAATGAGACTCCAAGATCAGGCAACGTGGTGTTGACCACAGGTGCTTAATATAGGGAGGTTGCCTGATCTGCCAATTAAGTTAAAGGAACATACACTGGAGGTATAGAAAGGGCTGCGCATGCGCAGTCCCTCAGGATGGAGGACGGCCACGGTTCCTAAATGTCCGGGAAGAAGCACTCACAGTCCGGTGAGTGACAGTACCCCCCCTTTTAAAGGTGGGCACAGAACGCCTGGAACCGGGCTTGTCCGGATTTTTGGAATAAAACTTCTTCAGAAGGGCAGGAGCATTAAGATCTTCAGCTTTGATCCATGAACGCTCTTCAGGACCAAAGCCCTTCCAATGAACGAGGAAACGGAGGACTCCTCGCGAAATTTTTGCATCCAATACCTCAGTAATCTCGAAATCCTCCTCCTGATGAACTTGAACTGGCTGCGGTGCTGAGGGAGGAGTCGAGAAACGGTTGATGATGAGAGGTTTGAGCAAGGACACATGGAAGGCATTGGAAATCCGAAGATTCTTAGGAAGAAGAAGTTTAACACATACTGGATTGATAACTTGAATGATCCTATATGGACCAATAAAACGAGGGGCGAATTTCATAGATGGAACCTTCAAACGAATATTTTTGGTAGATAACCAGACACGATCTCCAATTTTTAGTGGTGGAATAGCCCGCCTCTTCTTATCTGCGAAAGACTTATATTTATTAGATGTCTTCTTTAAACAGGTTTTGACCTGAGACCAGATATTTTTGAAGGTTTGACAAGCAGTCTCCACAGCAGGAACTTGGGTGGGCGGGAGGGCAGGAAATTCCGGAAAAGACGGATGGTGACCGTAGACCACAAAGAATGGAGTTTTGGATGATGACTCATGGTACATGTTGTTATGGGCGAATTCAGCCCAAGGGAGCAATTCTACCCAGTTGTCTTGGTTGGCTGAAGAGAACATCCTAATAAAAGTCTCAAGATCTTGATTGACTCGTTCCGTTTGTCCGTTAGATTGCGGATGGTAAGACGATGAGAGTGCTAATCGTATGCCCAAGGTTTTACAAAGGGCCCGCCAGAATCTGGAAACGAATTGTACTCCTCTATCCGACACAATCTCAGACGGACATCCATGGATGCGGAAGATTTCTTTAATGAAATGTTCAGCCAGAGTAGACGAGGAAGGTAAACCGGACAGAGGGACGAAATGGGCCATCTTCGAAAATCTGTCTACCACTACCCAAATAGTATTGTGATTCTTACTTGGTGGCAAATCAGTAACGAAATCCATACTAATATGGGTCCAAGGCTTGGACGGAATGGGTAGTGGTCGCAGCAACCCTGCTGGAGTTCTGCGGGAGGATTTGAACTGAGAACATAAATCACAGGAAGCAATAAACTCTTTGACGTCTCTCCTCATTGAAGGCCACCAGTAACTACGAGAGAGAATCTCAAAGGTCTTGTGTTCACCGGCGTGTCCAGAAAAACGAGAGGCATGGAACCACGAAAGGATTTTCCTCCTCAGAGTAGGAGGCACAAGGGTCTTCCCAAATGGTAGCATTTTGGTGGATGAAGCAGCCAGAGAAATACATTTGGGGTCTAGAATAGCATGGTTGGGAACCTCTTCTACATCAGAGGACGTCACAAAAGCTCGAGATAGAGCGTCAGCTTTCTTGTTCTTAGCGGCTGGTTTGAAGGTTATAATTAATTCAAAACGGGAAAAGAAAAGAGACCATCTTGCTTGACGAGGGTTCAAGCATTGAGCAGATTGCAAATATGATAAGTTCTTATGATCCGTGAAGATCGTCACCGGATGGCGAGCTCCTTCCAACAAGTATCTCCATTCCTCTAATGCAGCTTTGATGGCCAGCAACTCCTTGTCCCCGATAGTATAATTTTTCTCTGCGGGCAGAAGACCCCGAGAGTAGAAGGCACAAGGATGTAATTTTTGTTGCTCCGAGCGTTGGGAGAGAATAGCTCCTAAGCCCACATTAGAGGCATCTACTTCTAGGAAGAAGGGGAGTGTCACATCAGGCTGTCGCAGAATGGGAGCAGACGAGAAGGCCTCTTTGAGGCTTTGAAAGGCTTGGAGAGCCTCAGATGACCATTGCTTAGTATTAGCCCCTTTCCGAGTTAGGGCCACAATGGGAGATGCAATGGATGAAAAGTCTTGAATGAAGCGTCTATAGTAATTGGCAAAACCTAAGAAACGCTGGATGGCACGAAGAGTAGTTGGCTGAGGCCAATGTAGTACAGCATTTACTTTGTCTGGATCCATCTTCAGGCCAACTCCGGAAACTATATACCCCAAGAATGGAATCTGGGGTAACTCGAATGAACATTTTTCCAATTTACAGAACAACGAGTTTTTCCGTAGTCTGGAGAGGACCTCTGCCACATGTTGGTGATGAGAAGGCAGGTCCTGTGAGAAGATCAATATGTCGTCTAGGTAGACAACGACACATACATATAATAAGTCCCGAAAGATCTCATTGATGAAACCCTGGAAAACCGCGGGGGCATTACACAGCCCGAAGGGCATTACTAAATATTCGTAATGCCCATCTCTGGTGTTAAACGCGGTCTTCCATTCGTCACCGGAACGGATTCTAATTAAATTGTAAGCACCACGAAGATCCAACTTAGTAAATATCCGAGCTCCCTTGATGCGATCAAATAGCTCAGTGATCAGCGGAATGGGATACCGATTCTTGATAGTAATGGCGTTGAGTCCACGAAAATCTATACAAGGGCGTAATGATCCATCCTTCTTTTTGACGAAGAAGAACCCAGCTCCAGCGGGAGAGGTGGAAGGTCGAATGAACCCACGCTGGAGATTCTCCTGTATGTACTCAGATGTGGCTTGAGTTTCAGGTAACGAGAGAGGATAGACCCGACCCCTGGGAGGAGTCTTGCCAGGTAGAAGGTCGATCGGACAATCCCAAGAACGATGAGGAGGAAGACGTTCAGACTGAGCTTTATCAAACACATCGGCAAATGAAGCATACTGAGGAGGGAGTCCCGGGGAGGAAGATGAGATGGAAGATCGCTGTACTTTAAGAGGAATAACTTGAGAGAGACAACGATGGTGACATTCAGACCCCCAAGACGTAACTTGAGGGGTGCGCCAGTCAATCTGGGGAGAGTGACACTGAAGCCATGGAAGGCCTAAGACAATCGGACTTGTCGTAACTGGAAGAATTAAAAACGAAATTTCTTCATGGTGTAGTACACCAATCTGAAGGGTTACTGGAGACGTACTCTGGGTGATGAGACCATTGATGAGGCGTGATCCATCTATAGCCGTCACAGTAATGGGTGTTTTTAAAGTGATCACTGGTAGGGACCATTGATTCACTAGTGATTTAGAAATGAAATTTCCTGCTGCTCCGGAATCAATCAATGCCTGTGACTCAAAGGATTTGGTAGCAAAGGAAATCGTAACATCAAAAGCGCAGACTTTAGATTTCATAGACAATGGAGAGGACTCCAGGGACCCTAACTTCACCTCTCCAGAACTAGTTAGGGCCTGGCATTTCCCGATCTCTTAGGGCAAGAGCTGAGCATATGCGTGGAATCAGCACAATAGATACAGAGTCTATTCTTTACTCTTCGTTTCCTTTCCTCTGAAGATAATTTGGAACGTCCTATCTCCATGGGAATCACAGAGGATGGAGCTGGACGAAATTGAGGGTTTAAACGAAGAGGTGCTTTGACAGCTGTTGTTTTCTCAGACTCTCTTTCACGAAATCTCATATCTACACGATGGCAAAGAGAGATCAAATCTTCTAATGACGAAGGAAGCTCTTGGGTAGTCAGTGCATCTTTAATTTTATCGGAGAGCCCCTGCCAGAAGGCGGCAACTAATGCTTCAGTGTTCCACTGAAGTTCAGAGGCTAAGATCCTAAATTGAATGACATACTGTCCTACTGTATGGGAGCCTTGTCGCAAACGAAGAATGCTGGAAGCAGCGGAGGTCACACGACCTGGTTCATCGAACACACTTCGGAACGTGGAAATGAATTTGGCACTATCTTGTAGAATTGGATCGTTTCTTTCCCACAGGGGGGAGGCCCAAGCCAGGGCTTGACCCGAAAACAATGAGATAAGATAGGCCACTCTGGAACGATGGGTAGAAAAATTTTGAGGTTGGAGTTCAAAATGGACTGAACATTGGTTAAGGAAACCTCTACAAGTTTTGGGGTCCCCGTCATATTTTGACGGAGTAGGCAGGTGAAGCGTAGGAACTGTAGACACCTGGGATGGCACTGGGGAAACGGAGGAAAGCACAGGAGCTTCAATACTAGCTGTAACAGTCTGTCCAGATGTTCCTTGGGAGGTTAACGATTGGTAACATTGAAGTAACAGCTGTTGGCGAGCATCCTGTTGCTCCACACGGCTGACCAGATGCTGCAGCATCTCCTTAGCGGTAGGTTCCGTATCTGGGTCTGTCATGGCCTGATCTTACTGTCACGGGCACTAGGAGTCTTTACCCAGGGATCACCAGGTGATAGGCTTACCAGAGCAGTATAGGTGGTAATATGGTACTCTGGTAGCAGGGTGATCACGGAACAGGAAATAGCAGATGATGAGATGCTCAGGAAAGTCTATGACTAGCAGCACTGGCAATATGGAGGTAGTAATACACGAGGAACTGTATGGACAAAGGACACGTGAAGGTAGTCAGTGGTCTGCGGTAGCAAGTTGTACCACTGCTATAGTGAGGAGGAATGTCCAACAGAAACGAGGAGGTGATGAGAGTCAGCGGTCTGCGGATAGCAAGTTGTACCGCTGTCAGAGTGAAGGAATGGAATCCAAGTGGAGGTATCCGGGGAGTCAGTGGTCTGCGTTAGCAAGTTGTACCACTGCTATGTGAGAGGATACTGGAGCAGGTGAAACTGGAAACGGGGATCAGTGGTCTGCCTTCAGCAAGTTGTACCACTGAATATATATGTGAGGAGGTGCACGGGGAGAGACTGCAACACAAGATATACACGGGCACCTTGACTTTGAACCACAGTGATATGCACAATATAAATGTATAGATGACTGAACAATACTGCCAATATAGAAAGTCTCTTGAAGTAGTCCAGCATAAGATAACACAGTCAATGATGGCAATAGACTCAGCGGATAGCACACTCCAGAGGAGAACCAACACAGTCCAGCAAGGTATGCAATACACAGCACAGTCAATGAGAAGTATGCATACCGTGGTTCAGGAGGCAGTCAGACAGGAGTGCAGAGATACCTGAACGGCAGGAGGCCGGCAGGATGCGAAGTCCCTGGATGGGTGAAGCGGTGGTCTAGTAGGTGCAGCGCACGGGTAGGTAGACCAGCAGGGAACACAGGAAAGCGTGGAGAGCGGATCAGCAGTAGATGGATGAGTAGTGCTGAGGAGTAGCAGCAGCGGGTCTCTGCGGGAACACGGAGGTAGCCAATAGCAACCAGCAGGTGCAGTAACGATGGGACACGGGAGAGCAGAGTTGAACAGGCACTGTTGATCACGGAGAATAGCGGGTAGCAATAGTGGAGGCAGACTCAAGGAAACACGGGAGCGTTGACAAGGACTGAAGACTGAAGCGCACAGAGGCAGCGGATAGGAATCAGCCAAACAGTCACGATGAAACACAGACGGGTTGCAGGTTGAAGACTGTAGTGCACGGAGGCAGCGGATAGGAATCAGCTAGCAGTCACGATGATGAAACACAGACGAGTTGCAGGTTGAAGACTGTAGTGCACGGAGGCTGCGGATAGGAATCAGCCAAACAGTCACGATGATGAAACACAGACGAGTTGCAGGTTGAAGCCTGTAGATCACGGAGGCAGCGGATAGGAATCAGCTGGCAGTCACAATCATGAACAGGTGAGTGGATGTGGTTGAAGCCTGTAGTGCACGGAGGCAGCGGATAGGCATCAGCTAACAGTCCCAATGATAAATGGTAGAGTTGAAGTGATTAGAAGACTGTAGTGCACGGAGGCAGCGGATAGGAATCAGCTCACAGTCACGATGATACAGTAGATGGTAGAAGTGGTATGGGAACCACAGTAGTAGAAGTGGTTTGGAAACCACAGAGGTAGAAGTGGTTTGGAAACCACAGGAATCAGCAGGGCTGAATAAACAAGGAAACACAGGAACACCTTCAGAGGCTCATGGGGAATGAGACTCCAAGATCAGGCAACGTGGTGTTGACCACAGGTGCTTAATATAGGGAGGTTGCCTGATCTGCCAATTAAGTTAAAGGAACATACACTGGAGGTATAGAAAGGGCTGCGCATGCGCAGTCCCTCAGGATGGAGGACGGCCACGGTTCCTAAATGTCCGGGAAGAAGCACTCACAGTCCGGTGAGTGACAGTACCCCCCCTTTTAAAGGTGGGCACAGAACGCCTGGAACCGGGCTTGTCCGGATTTTTGGAATAAAACTTCTTCAGAAGGGCAGGAGCATTAAGATCTTCAGCTTTGATCCATGAACGCTCTTCAGGACCAAAGCCCTTCCAATGAACGAGGAAACGGAGGACTCCTCGCGAAATTTTTGCATCCAATACCTCAGTAATCTCGAAATCCTCCTCCTGATGAACTTGAACTGGCTGCGGTGCTGAGGGAGGAGTCGAGAAACGGTTGATGATGAGAGGTTTGAGCAAGGACACATGGAAGGCATTGGAAATCCGAAGATTCTTAGGAAGAAGAAGTTTAACACATACTGGATTGATAACTTGAATGATCCTATATGGACCAATAAAACGAGGGGCGAATTTCATAGATGGAACCTTCAAACGAATATTTTTGGTAGATAACCAGACACGATCTCCAATTTTTAGTGGTGGAATAGCCCGCCTCTTCTTATCTGCGAAAGACTTATATTTATTAGATGTCTTCTTTAAACAGGTTTTGACCTGAGACCAGATATTTTTGAAGGTTTGACAAGCAGTCTCCACAGCAGGAACTTGGGTGGGCGGGAGGGCAGGAAATTCCGGAAAAGACGGATGGTGACCGTAGACCACAAAGAATGGAGTTTTGGATGATGACTCATGGTACATGTTGTTATGGGCGAATTCAGCCCAAGGGAGCAATTCTACCCAGTTGTCTTGGTTGGCTGAAGAGAACATCCTAATAAAAGTCTCAAGATCTTGATTGACTCGTTCCGTTTGTCCGTTAGATTGCGGATGGTAAGACGATGAGAGTGCTAATCGTATGCCCAAGGTTTTACAAAGGGCCCGCCAGAATCTGGAAACGAATTGTACTCCTCTATCCGACACAATCTCAGACGGACATCCATGGATGCGGAAGATTTCTTTAATGAAATGTTCAGCCAGAGTAGACGAGGAAGGTAAACCGGACAGAGGGACGAAATGGGCCATCTTCGAAAATCTGTCTACCACTACCCAAATAGTATTGTGATTCTTACTTGGTGGCAAATCAGTAACGAAATCCATACTAATATGGGTCCAAGGCTTGGACGGAATGGGTAGTGGTCGCAGCAACCCTGCTGGAGTTCTGCGGGAGGATTTGAACTGAGAACATAAATCACAGGAAGCAATAAACTCTTTGACGTCTCTCCTCATTGAAGGCCACCAGTAACTACGAGAGAGAATCTCAAAGGTCTTGTGTTCACCGGCGTGTCCAGAAAAACGAGAGGCATGGAACCACGAAAGGATTTTCCTCCTCAGAGTAGGAGGCACAAGGGTCTTCCCAAATGGTAGCATTTTGGTGGATGAAGCAGCCAGAGAAATACATTTGGGGTCTAGAATAGCATGGTTGGGAACCTCTTCTACATCAGAGGACGTCACAAAAGCTCGAGATAGAGCGTCAGCTTTCTTGTTCTTAGCGGCTGGTTTGAAGGTTATAATTAATTCAAAACGGGAAAAGAAAAGAGACCATCTTGCTTGACGAGGGTTCAAGCATTGAGCAGATTGCAAATATGATAAGTTCTTATGATCCGTGAAGATCGTCACCGGATGGCGAGCTCCTTCCAACAAGTATCTCCATTCCTCTAATGCAGCTTTGATGGCCAGCAACTCCTTGTCCCCGATAGTATAATTTTTCTCTGCGGGCAGAAGACCCCGAGAGTAGAAGGCACAAGGATGTAATTTTTGTTGCTCCGAGCGTTGGGAGAGAATAGCTCCTAAGCCCACATTAGAGGCATCTACTTCTAGGAAGAAGGGGAGTGTCACATCAGGCTGTCGCAGAATGGGAGCAGACGAGAAGGCCTCTTTGAGGCTTTGAAAGGCTTGGAGAGCCTCAGATGACCATTGCTTAGTATTAGCCCCTTTCCGAGTTAGGGCCACAATGGGAGATGCAATGGATGAAAAGTCTTGAATGAAGCGTCTATAGTAATTGGCAAAACCTAAGAAACGCTGGATGGCACGAAGAGTAGTTGGCTGAGGCCAATGTAGTACAGCATTTACTTTGTCTGGATCCATCTTCAGGCCAACTCCGGAAACTATATACCCCAAGAATGGAATCTGGGGTAACTCGAATGAACATTTTTCCAATTTACAGAACAACGAGTTTTTCCGTAGTCTGGAGAGGACCTCTGCCACATGTTGGTGATGAGAAGGCAGGTCCTGTGAGAAGATCAATATGTCGTCTAGGTAGACAACGACACATACATATAATAAGTCCCGAAAGATCTCATTGATGAAACCCTGGAAAACCGCGGGGGCATTACACAGCCCGAAGGGCATTACTAAATATTCGTAATGCCCATCTCTGGTGTTAAACGCGGTCTTCCATTCGTCACCGGAACGGATTCTAATTAAATTGTAAGCACCACGAAGATCCAACTTAGTAAATATCCGAGCTCCCTTGATGCGATCAAATAGCTCAGTGATCAGCGGAATGGGATACCGATTCTTGATAGTAATGGCGTTGAGTCCACGAAAATCTATACAAGGGCGTAATGATCCATCCTTCTTTTTGACGAAGAAGAACCCAGCTCCAGCGGGAGAGGTGGAAGGTCGAATGAACCCACGCTGGAGATTCTCCTGTATGTACTCAGATGTGGCTTGAGTTTCAGGTAACGAGAGAGGATAGACCCGACCCCTGGGAGGAGTCTTGCCAGGTAGAAGGTCGATCGGACAATCCCAAGAACGATGAGGAGGAAGACGTTCAGACTGAGCTTTATCAAACACATCGGCAAATGAAGCATACTGAGGAGGGAGTCCCGGGGAGGAAGATGAGATGGAAGATCGCTGTACTTTAAGAGGAATAACTTGAGAGAGACAACGATGGTGACATTCAGACCCCCAAGACGTAACTTGAGGGGTGCGCCAGTCAATCTGGGGAGAGTGACACTGAAGCCATGGAAGGCCTAAGACAATCGGACTTGTCGTAACTGGAAGAATTAAAAACGAAATTTCTTCATGGTGTAGTACACCAATCTGAAGGGTTACTGGAGACGTACTCTGGGTGATGAGACCATTGATGAGGCGTGATCCATCTATAGCCGTCACAGTAATGGGTGTTTTTAAAGTGATCACTGGTAGGGACCATTGATTCACTAGTGATTTAGAAATGAAATTTCCTGCTGCTCCGGAATCAATCAATGCCTGTGACTCAAAGGATTTGGTAGCAAAGGAAATCGTAACATCAAAAGCGCAGACTTTAGATTTCATAGACAATGGAGAGGACTCCAGGGACCCTAACTTCACCTCTCCAGAACTAGTTAGGGCCTGGCATTTCCCGATCTCTTAGGGCAAGAGCTGAGCATATGCGTGGAATCAGCACAATAGATACAGAGTCTATTCTTTACTCTTCGTTTCCTTTCCTCTGAAGATAATTTGGAACGTCCTATCTCCATGGGAATCACAGAGGATGGAGCTGGACGAAATTGAGGGTTTAAACGAAGAGGTGCTTTGACAGCTGTTGTTTTCTCAGACTCTCTTTCACGAAATCTCATATCTACACGATGGCAAAGAGAGATCAAATCTTCTAATGACGAAGGAAGCTCTTGGGTAGTCAGTGCATCTTTAATTTTATCGGAGAGCCCCTGCCAGAAGGCGGCAACTAATGCTTCAGTGTTCCACTGAAGTTCAGAGGCTAAGATCCTAAATTGAATGACATACTGTCCTACTGTATGGGAGCCTTGTCGCAAACGAAGAATGCTGGAAGCAGCGGAGGTCACACGACCTGGTTCATCGAACACACTTCGGAACGTGGAAATGAATTTGGCACTATCTTGTAGAATTGGATCGTTTCTTTCCCACAGGGGGGAGGCCCAAGCCAGGGCTTGACCCGAAAACAATGAGATAAGATAGGCCACTCTGGAACGATGGGTAGAAAAATTTTGAGGTTGGAGTTCAAAATGGACTGAACATTGGTTAAGGAAACCTCTACAAGTTTTGGGGTCCCCGTCATATTTTGACGGAGTAGGCAGGTGAAGCGTAGGAACTGTAGACACCTGGGATGGCACTGGGGAAACGGAGGAAAGCACAGGAGCTTCAATACTAGCTGTAACAGTCTGTCCAGATGTTCCTTGGGAGGTTAACGATTGGTAACATTGAAGTAACAGCTGTTGGCGAGCATCCTGTTGCTCCACACGGCTGACCAGATGCTGCAGCATCTCCTTAGCGGTAGGTTCCGTATCTGGGTCTGTCATGGCCTGATCTTACTGTCACGGGCACTAGGAGTCTTTACCCAGGGATCACCAGGTGATAGGCTTACCAGAGCAGTATAGGTGGTAATATGGTACTCTGGTAGCAGGGTGATCACGGAACAGGAAATAGCAGATGATGAGATGCTCAGGAAAGTCTATGACTAGCAGCACTGGCAATATGGAGGTAGTAATACACGAGGAACTGTATGGACAAAGGACACGTGAAGGTAGTCAGTGGTCTGCGGTAGCAAGTTGTACCACTGCTATAGTGAGGAGGAATGTCCAACAGAAACGAGGAGGTGATGAGAGTCAGCGGTCTGCGGATAGCAAGTTGTACCGCTGTCAGAGTGAAGGAATGGAATCCAAGTGGAGGTATCCGGGGAGTCAGTGGTCTGCGTTAGCAAGTTGTACCACTGCTATGTGAGAGGATACTGGAGCAGGTGAAACTGGAAACGGGGATCAGTGGTCTGCCTTCAGCAAGTTGTACCACTGAATATATATGTGAGGAGGTGCACGGGGAGAGACTGCAACACAAGATATACACGGGCACCTTGACTTTGAACCACAGTGATATGCACAATATAAATGTATAGATGACTGAACAATACTGCCAATATAGAAAGTCTCTTGAAGTAGTCCAGCATAAGATAACACAGTCAATGATGGCAATAGACTCAGCGGATAGCACACTCCAGAGGAGAACCAACACAGTCCAGCAAGGTATGCAATACACAGCACAGTCAATGAGAAGTATGCATACCGTGGTTCAGGAGGCAGTCAGACAGGAGTGCAGAGATACCTGAACGGCAGGAGGCCGGCAGGATGCGAAGTCCCTGGATGGGTGAAGCGGTGGTCTAGTAGGTGCAGCGCACGGGTAGGTAGACCAGCAGGGAACACAGGAAAGCGTGGAGAGCGGATCAGCAGTAGATGGATGAGTAGTGCTGAGGAGTAGCAGCAGCGGGTCTCTGCGGGAACACGGAGGTAGCCAATAGCAACCAGCAGGTGCAGTAACGATGGGACACGGGAGAGCAGAGTTGAACAGGCACTGTTGATCACGGAGAATAGCGGGTAGCAATAGTGGAGGCAGACTCAAGGAAACACGGGAGCGTTGACAAGGACTGAAGACTGAAGCGCACAGAGGCAGCGGATAGGAATCAGCCAAACAGTCACGATGAAACACAGACGGGTTGCAGGTTGAAGACTGTAGTGCACGGAGGCAGCGGATAGGAATCAGCTAGCAGTCACGATGATGAAACACAGACGAGTTGCAGGTTGAAGACTGTAGTGCACGGAGGCTGCGGATAGGAATCAGCCAAACAGTCACGATGATGAAACACAGACGAGTTGCAGGTTGAAGCCTGTAGATCACGGAGGCAGCGGATAGGAATCAGCTGGCAGTCACAATCATGAACAGGTGAGTGGATGTGGTTGAAGCCTGTAGTGCACGGAGGCAGCGGATAGGCATCAGCTAACAGTCCCAATGATAAATGGTAGAGTTGAAGTGATTAGAAGACTGTAGTGCACGGAGGCAGCGGATAGGAATCAGCTCACAGTCACGATGATACAGTAGATGGTAGAAGTGGTATGGGAACCACAGTAGTAGAAGTGGTTTGGAAACCACAGAGGTAGAAGTGGTTTGGAAACCACAGGAATCAGCAGGGCTGAATAAACAAGGAAACACAGGAACACCTTCAGAGGCTCATGGGGAATGAGACTCCAAGATCAGGCAACGTGGTGTTGACCACAGGTGCTTAATATAGGGAGGTTGCCTGATCTGCCAATTAAGTTAAAGGAACATACACTGGAGGTATAGAAAGGGCTGCGCATGCGCAGTCCCTCAGGATGGAGGACGGCCACGGTTCCTAAATGTCCGGGAAGAAGCACTCACAGTCCGGTGAGTGACAGACTGTAGCCAATGCAGCAGTTGCTGTGGCTGATATTTTAATAGCATTTTTCGATGTTTACCTTAAGGAAAAATTCAGCTAGAGAAATCTGGAATATATGGTAGGCAAATGTGGTGTAAAGGGGTTATTTTGCATAACAGTTCTGAAAATTTTGATCACTTCTACCGAGAACTATTCTAAAATGTTGGCATATGCTACTTAAGGTGGTCATGATGTTTTTCCAAACTAAGCAATGCGTCAAATACACTGGAAAAACCTTAATAAATTACCTATTTATCCAGATAAATTGCCGGGTGTGAATATTTCACAAATGGTGTATGCACTCACATGTATGTTTAAAAGATGTCCTCATACCACTGTATGCCATCACATGTATGTCTAGAACATGCACTCACTCCTATATGTCCACACAAGTATGTGCTCACTATGTAGGTTCCTAAATGTTCTCATACTCGCAATTCCTAGTTTACAAGGACAGACTCATTTTTTAAAAAGATTTCTCCCTGGAGATTTCAAAAGGTTTTCAATTCTGACCAACTGTACAGTACAGTGAAATGTGATACATTTAATAAAATTGTCACCATCTGATAAAATTCCCATTTACTCCAGTATGCGAAGAGATTGAGCGTGAGATTTTATCGACAACACTAAACGATCAATGTGGACTGAACCAGTTGCAATCAAAGTTTCTACTCCTCAGTGTCCTAACATTGCTGAAACTATTACCTCTTTATTAAACTCTATTATGTTAAATTCCCTGGCCATGGAAAACGGCTGGATTCATCCCGATCCACAACACTTGTGACAGAGGCATTATTTCAGACGACAGACCTATATCATCACTGCCTGTATTTTCCAATATCATGGAAAAACGCATTCATTTCCAAATCAGCGGATTTTACATAACAAATTTTGTTTGACTTTTGATCAAACCATTCAATGATGATGTCCCTATTACAATCTGTAATGAACTTCAGTGTGGATGGAACATGGTCAGTTGACTAGTACATGATTTCTAAATTCTGCGGAAGCTTTGAATTTAAGAACCATTAGCCCAGCTTCTGGAAGTAGATCTTAGGTGATAAGTGATAACTTATCACCTTAGAACTACTTCCAGAAGCTGGGCTAATGGTCCATAAATTCAAGAAGGAATATGGTCAAATAACTAAAAAAAATCTACTTGAGTCACTTGCCACCTGATCTTTCAAAACTTCTGTCACTCGGGCCTATAGGGATATTTGTGATTGTAAAGTTTAATACCTGTCTGTAAACCAGATCACTATTGTATTTGATGTATTCAGGACATACTTGAAAATCAGAGGTGATGATTTTCAGACAGGAATAATTAAGAGACCACCAGGAAAGATGAGGAATTTGATAGATTATTCAGGTAGGAAATCACTGAAATATCAATGAAAGGTGATGTGATAATTAAGGGAGATTTCAATTTTTGTCTATAGGTTGTAGACTTTCCTATAGATTTTAAGCTTCGGAGCATGGCCCTCTTACTTATTTATCTATTACCCTTATCTTGTATTTCATTCTAACTGATAAGAGGGCAGAAATCTTTTTTTGTTTAAAATTAATTACAAAATATCCCCCAATTGCAACCTGCTGGATCTATGCTACAAGCCTACAATGGGGAGGATTTGTTGTATGTTTCTTATGAGGCAAAAAAAAAATATTCAGTCATCCATCTAGCAAGAAATGAGATTCACCAAATCGATGAATAACCCAGAATGATAACTTCCTCAACGAAAGATTCAGAGGCAAGGAAAAAAGGGTATATGTAGAGGCACTCCGGGGTATAAGATTAAAATAGTATTTTATTAGTATACATTAAAAATATTGATTCATACAACTAGCGAAATATAAATAAAAGAATGTGCAAAGTGAAAATAAAATGCAGATCTAGCTGCAAATCGCTGTGTTCTCACATTATTTCTTTATTGTGAATAATTAGTCTTAAGATAGTATTCTAAATAAGATATTATTCTGCTGATTTTATGTAACTGTTAGATAACTTGTTTACCAATAGTGTTAGTATAATGGTGCTTGATAACACATTTATATAGTCACACGCGGTAATAAGTTACAAAATTTTTATATAATGTAGAGAGCAAGGTCGCTCACTAGGTTATTAGAGCGGCGGCTAAAACGTCTGCATTTAGTGTCAGTAGGTGTATATTGGGATTCTGCTTCCTAAATAGATTCGTTCAGTTTTTGTCTCTATTAAAACACATGTGTCTTAGAGCTAGTAAAATATATATTGGAATATTCCAATCATGAATAACTCGCTAATTTCACTTTACTTTGCCTTGAAAAAGCACATAAGCGAAACGCGCGTCGGCGTTCGCTGTGCTTCTCACGTACTGCTGATTCCTATATATATATAGTTAGATACCCACACAGCTATGTTATTTCTCTACCTAGCTCAGTTTTAGCAATGGAAATTTAGGTGTCAACCACGCTAGCCATCGTTCATTCATGATATAATATAAACCTCCTAGATATGCCACAGACTCTATAAGGGGGCAGTATTTAGCTAGCGAACAGCACTCCATCCTTGTCCTATTCATGTTTGTCTGCGATATAACTTCATATTGATATCACTGATTAGATTTACAAGGATGAAATTAGCGAGTTATTCATGATTGGAATATTCCAATATATATTTTACTAGCTCTAAGACACATGTGTTTTAATAGAGACAAACACTGAACGAATCTATTTAGGAAGCAGAATCCCAATATACACCTACTGACACTAAATGCAGACATTTTAGCCGCCGCTCTAATAACCTAGTGAGCGACCTTGCTCTCTACATTATATAAAAATTTTGTAACTTATTACCGCGTGTGACTATATAAATGTGTTATCAAGCACCATTATACTAACACTATTGGTAAACAAGTTATCTAACAGTTACATAAAATCAGCAGATTAATATCTTATTTAGAATACTATCTTAAGACTAATTATTCAATATAAAGAAATAACGTGAGAACACAGCGATTTGCAGCTAGATCTGCATTTTATTTTCACTTTGCACATTCTTTTATTTATATTTCGCTAGTTGTATGAATCAATATTTTTAATGTATACTAATAAAATACTATTTTAATCTTATACCCCGGAGTGCCTCTACATATACCCTCTTTTCCTTGCCTCTTATTCATATATATTGGTATAAGGGAGCACCCTCCAGACATGATAAGCAATTAATTCTGGAAATATATTATTAATGACATAGGGGTTAAGTACTACTTGTTTGTTTTTAATAACTCACTTAGTGCGGTGATCTCTATCTCTAGTACTCAACGAAAGATTCGGAAGAAAAAACAAGAGCGCATATCTGTTTACATATATTTTGTGCCAAAATCTTTGTGTGAGGTTCTTGGAATCCTTCCCCCCCACCTTTCTCCCCCTCCCTACCTTACCCTACGACCTCTGTAACAACAGGTATATGTACAGTAATATAGCAGCTCGGAGGGTGTTTACAGGTTATTATAACAAGGTAGCCCGTAAAGTTTATGTTTGAAACATTTTCTTTCCTTTCGAGATTGTAACAAAAGCTGCCATATTTGGGTAAAAAAAAAAAAAAAGAAAAAAAAGATGCAGGAGCAGGATAGTTTATTCCAGTTTAATAAATCCTGAATGGTCTCTCTCTACTCTTCCTCGCCCGTTCCATTTGAGTGTTCAGGAGCTGAAGGGGGCATTGACATTATTTCCCTGTGTCTCCAGAGTGCTGATCCTGGAGCCGACAGGAGGCTTAGCTTGAATATCAGATTAGAGACTGCTACTCCCGTCTCCCGATCTGGGCCTGATTAAGGGTTCATGCTGCCCTAGGCCAATATGCTCATATTGCCCTCTCACCTCCCACACAATGATCAAAGTAAAAACTAACTAACTCTAGCTTTTGCACCTCCCAATGTTTATGTTCTCGTGTTTTCAAAACTCAGCTATACTTGCCATTTTAAACGGGTCACGGGCATCTTTGTCACTCAGAGTCAAGGCAGGTCTTCCCAAGGATCGGAGTCTAATGAACCCCCTGGTCTTCACCAAGAACTTCCGCAAGATGGGATGGAATTTGCTGCTGACGGTTTACAGGTCGCGGCCCTTAGGTTAGCTCTCCGACGTGATAGGGGATGATAGCACAGGAGTGTGGGGCAGGTAAGTTTAGTGACAGGAACAGAGGTGTGACCGAGCCCTACTGAGTGTGAAGATGTGAGGGGGAAGGGGGTTGTCACATCTGTGCCTGTCGTAATCCTTGTCTCTCCTACACTCTTATCCTCAAGCTCACGCCCAAGGATGACTCATTGTCTTCAGCATTTACAATAGGAATAAAATAAGAGTAAAAGTACTACACTAGTCTTTCATGTTTTCTATGTACTTTGGAGAACAACCATTCTCTTATATTTTAAAATAAATTTCAGTTTATACCTCCCTGTCACAATTTTGCACCCTCTAAAAATCTTGCTCTTTAGGCTGCAGCTTAGTCAGCTTATTGGAAAATCAGGCCCTGCTCCCGGTCACAGCTGCAGATCACTCATCGTATGGAGCAGATGTGCCGCCTCTTTCTCCAACTACAGGTCTCCTCATTGGTTTATCTGCGGGTCTTCAGCAAAGGAACCAATAAAGAGACAGGGGAAGGTGAAAGGTAAGCAGCGGCACTGTAACCATACAGCAGCTGCTTCCTCCTTCGGACCATAAGAATGATACGCCCGTTGTATCGTATGAAATAAAAGATTGTCCAATACAAATCGCTGTGTTTCTAAAGCACAAGAGTTTTATGCACAAAATACATTACAGGGCAAAATATCGCATGCATACGCCTGCGAAGTCGGTACCGACAACAAGCTTTTATCAGAACGCTCTTGTTCCCAACGCTAAAGGTGAACAATTTATACATTTTACAGTCATAAAAACAGTGGCATCACACAGACGCAGTATGAAGGTCCACATCCATAGGTCGATGGGTTATGACATCCCAAGAACTCGACGCCCCATTGGCCTATTCCTCCGGCTTTTAATCCTTAAGGTGGGGGTCATCTTTCCACGTGTGCTCAGATGTACTTCCTCAGGCTCCCGCCCCTGAACCTGTGTAAAGTGGTTCTTTTATGGCACGTGTAGAATTGCAATTTGATGTATGAAATCTAATATTAGTTATGCCTAGCGTTTGCAATGTGTGAACGCTTCTTAATACCAGAAACGTTCTTATGCTAACAGAATGAAACTCGATGTGATTAACATGTTGGAAACATTAATTACCTTCTTTTACCACATTTTATTTTATACAAATTGTAATAGATTAATCTTATTTTCATGTTGTTATTTGCTAAGATAATTATTCGATTGCGTATTAATCGCATCGCAACTGATATTAGTGTACAGAAATTGCCAATTACCGCTTTCATCCAATTATTAACCTTCAAGACACACCCACTTGATACACAATTTTTTATTTTGTTTTTAAGACTCATTCATAAATGTGCATCTTTCAGTCTTGCAACAACATTACGTTTACAGAGATTCCCGGTGAAGTTATTTGTACAAACAAATATTTTATGGGTTAGCCAATCAGAGATCTGTTGCGGGGCCGCTTGGTTTCTGCCACTTAATCCTTAGCCGTGGTGCGCTGCTCACTGCAACAAATTCTGCTCCAACTGTATAAGACACGACTGACAATAGTCCATGTCTGGTGGTCTCTAGGAAGGGGGATGGGGGGGTTGATGCTTTTTTTTGGGCCATACCTCTTCCATCATGATCCACCGAACATGTGCTGGCAAGACAGGAGGGTCTAGCGCTCATTTTGGGGGTGGAGAGTACAATCCCCCTGTTTTTATTGATACAGTGCTATTTAAGCACATTTGAACTTGAATCCCTTTTACACGCCTGTTTTTAGTCTTGCATCTAACTCGCAGCTTTATTTTTTTTTAGTTAACAGTCACAAAAGGATTAGACAGAAAGCATTGTAAACAAATTTAGTTAAGTACAAACCCTTAAACACTCGAGTAGTTTCAAGTACATTAATATACATTAATGAGTTTACGTGCTCTCTAAATGCACTCACATAAATGACAAAGGAGTTATATTCATAATTCTATTCATTACACAATCTCTGCATTCAAATAACTTTTTCTTTTTTTTTTAAATAATAATATCCCCGCCATGCAAGTACAGTGTCTGAAAGTATCTTTAAATACATTCTATTTCTGACAAAAATAAAATAGGAATTAATGAGCGGACATGCCGCGTTTGCTTCCTGCGATAATAATTGAGTAAACCAGATTTAATTATACTAGATCCCCAACGGTGATATAAAGATTAAGTTCATTAAGGAAGGAGATAGGGTAGGTTGTGACCTATTCTGTTAAATTAAATTTACATGGAAAATGGTGTACCTTCTGATAAAGTGATCTTAATGAATATTCATAATTATATAAAAAGGTTCTAAATGGTAATTAGTCGCAGAAGGGTTACCTGAATGTATGCCGGACTAAGCTTTAATATTCAAAGGGGTAATAATATTGTGAGACTGTATTAAAAGGGGTGTTCAGTGGTCTATTTTAATTTGAATTCTAAATATAACCGGTAGCACCGCAAAAGTACGACACAGACCGCAATTGTATGATTATAGAACCAGGTATACGGTCCCAGTGTAACTTGCTCAAGGTATGTTCCTGTGCACAGAACAACGGAATAGTTAGATTTTAGAAATGTTTTCTATACCATTAGTGTTTTTTAAACTGTTAAGATCTCTGGTATCACATAAGAATTTCTTTAAAGGTCAAAACATTACAAGCAAAATAACAGCAGTATAAAGTTAGGAAAACAAGTGTACAGACAATAGCGAAGGAGCACGAGTTATATTAAAGAAAAATAAACATGTAAGAAATTACCAAATTTTGAGTATAACAAATAGGGTAGACAGGGAAGAGAGGAGAGAAGGGGGGACGGAGTGACTTAGACCATTAAAGGGGAAGGGAGGGGACAGGAAAGAAACAAACAAACTCAGAAGGACCAAGGAGTGAAAAAAATAAAAAAATAAGATGCAAACTTAAGAAAAAGGAGGAACGAGAATAGAAAGAGGCCGGCCAAGGACCCCATAACTCATCGAAGGACTTTGAGGAATTCCTGAGAATACTAGTCATGAATTCCATACGTTGGGTGTACCAAACCCTGCTAATGATGGTTTGGAAGGTAGAAGGGGTAGGTTGTTTCAAGCCAGAAACAAGATGACAAGGTGCTGCCAAGACTATATGCCGAATAAGCTTATTTTGTTTGTGAGTAGCAGATGGGGCTCCAAGGGGAAGGAGGACAAATTTCGGTTCTAAGGCAATGATGATTTGGAAGACTGTGAAGATCAAACACTCAATGCCAACCAGAAACGTGTGAGATTTGAGCAATGTCACCATATGCGTAGGAACGTTCCTTATAAGGGACACCCTCCGCCAACATGTGCCAAATTAGTCAGGGCACATCCCTAAGTTGTGTTGGGACCGAATACCAGCGGAATAAGATATTGTAGGAGTTCTCTATAATCTTCACACGAATTGAGCTAGATCTCAGCCCACTCCTCATGTACGGATTTTTAAAATAAGGGAGATGAACAATACATGTTCCCCAATGGGTGATGAGATGATTTGCAGTCACTATTCATTTTTTTTTGCTTCCTTGGGCTTGTGTTACAGCAGCATTCTATAAAGATAACCGCTAGATGAAAAATTACCTTTATCTCGATATCACCAACACAGACCAGAGTGTTCAAGGTCGGAGTGCAATTTTAAAAGCTATGGAATGAATATATACCTGTAGTCAGCACCTTTCTGGACTTTTTTTCCCTAAAATGGGCATAATAGATCAAAATGGTCTAAATTGTAAATATAATATACTAATGTCGGGCACATGAAGAAGTTGGACATATGCAGAAAATTGTGCCCATCCGCTTAAAGAGCAGTTACTTGCGTAAAAGGTATCAGTTAGATATACTCTGCTAAAAGGTGTACTTAACCAAAGATAAAAAAGAGAGGAGAGATATTCATTTTGTTTAGGTGGACGATGAGACTGCGCACCTATCACATGATCAATCAAACACATCGCTGACTTCACAGTGGAGCGGACAGGAATATTACGGTACGATCTGGTGGATCCCGCTCATTCCCGGAAGTGCCAACTTGCACGATTTACTCCCCATTGTGTTTCATCTGTGTTTACAAAATAGACTACATAATCTCATTCTATGAATACAAGGCTGGCAGAAGGAATATAGAAAGATAAATTAATGCATTTAATAAAACTTGTAGGACGGTGTGTATAATATAATTGGTTAAAGAGACTTGAAGGTGGTAACCCTCTTTTAATATATTCTGATCAGTTTTCTATATGCCACATGGATTTGTAAACAACATTACATAAAAAAAAAAAAACAACATTTTTTTTTTTTTTTTTAAAAAAAGGCCCATACCACATAAAAACTATATTAGTGATATTTTCCCCAAATGTCACTGCCCCTGTCACATGCAGCCCTGTCCTCACTAACACATCACTCATCTCCTGATATACTCTGTGCTGCTGGGGACCCTGCTCCTTCCACTATATAACTGTCTGTGGCTTCCTGCTGCCTCCATTCCCCTCCTCACATTATGTCACTGCCCCTGTCACATGCAGCCCTGTCCTCACTAACACATCACTCATCTCCTGATATACTCTGTGCTGCTGGGGGACCCTGCTCCTTACACTATATAACTCTCAGTCTGTGGCTTCCTGCTGCTTCCATTCCCCTCCTCACATCATGTCACTACCCATGTCCTCACTCATCTCATTATACTAGTGGACAGGTCACTGCCTTCCAGAAGACTAGCACATTAATCTACTGAAATATTCTGTGCTGCTGTGAGCGCTCAGCCGAATACTTCCAGCGGTGCTTGCATGACTGCAGCCATCACATCATAACGCCACCTGGTTCTCCCCTGAAAAATTTGATTAAAAAACCCCAGGACAATAACACTACGGATGCTGCAACTTTCAAATCTAATAGAAGGTAGATGAAGCCTTATTAAGTGGTGGGGTCAGCACTGAGCCTTAAATGATGTATCCGTACGTGTCCTTTATATATCACATATATAAATAATGCGCCACAGGCTCACTAATAGAAACCAGCATCTATCCCAGTGATATTAGACTATTGCCACGTCTAGATCAATAACGGAATCGTATTATATTAGCCTTCGTTTCATAAAAAGGGTTTAATGTTTAAAAGAAACTGGATTTTACTATGAACTTTATATAGTGCAATTATGTTGTTTATATTGTGCAATTATTCTACATTATAAAACTATAAAGCTTGTATAAAAACTAGATGTATTTATAACGTGTAGTGTAGGATTGCCTCATTATTGGACTGGGGAAATATGAGGTAGGTTTGGATTCATACAACGCCCAGCTTAAGGTGTAACAGGATTCACTGTCAGATGTACGAGTAGCAGAGTGTAAACAGTGGACTAAATTATGGATGAGAGTGGTGTCAATCACCAGTACACGGGGAACTCACAAACACCAACCAAGCAAGTGACAAGGAGATTAACACAGACGGCATCTGTCTGACGATGTCAGCAGTGTTCTCCCACACGGCTCTTGGTGCCCAGCAGGGTCCTAAAATAGAATAAACCATTGTTGGTCCTAGTATAACAGGCACTATGTGAGCACTACAGCCAGTGGTGTGTGTTAGACCACTGACCACCAGTCTGACCAGTCCTGGCAGCTGTGGGCAATAACCTCCAACATTATTGCACAGTATTACACAGCCCCCAACCAGCTGGCAACATTTTCTGGGGAAAACACTGCTCAGGGCCTCAGTCACATGACAGTTTTTGTCAAATTAGAAAAATGATTAAAAATAGTTTTTAAATTAAAATCAAATAAATTACTTTAACAACAGCACTGATTGACAAGTAAACACCGGGTTAGTAACGTATATTGGGTATAAGGCGTACTCAGTTTGCAAGGCACTGAAGGGATTTCATGAAGAAACGTAGTTTATGTCACATATCTTTACATATAGGCACTATGTATGGTGGTAAATGTTACAACAATAAAATGTTACATTAACGTTCTAAACTCTATTCATTTGGAATCTTCGTGTGTGTCCAGTGTTTCAACGACAGCAGCGAAGTGTATGCAATCTCTAACACCAAGACCAGGCTACCCAATGGGTATATTTACTAAACTGCAGGTTTGAAAAAGTGGAGGCGTTGCCTATAGCAACCAATCAGATTCTAGCTGTAATTTTGTAGAATGTATTAAATAAATGATAACTAGAATCTAATTGGTTGCTACAGGCAACATCTCCATTTTTGCAAACCCGTCGTAAACTCGAAGCTTGATAAATTTACCCCCACTTCTGCCTTACAGCACTGGGGTCATGAGTTCAATTCCCGATCATGGCCTAATCTGTGTGGAGTTTGTATGTTCTCCCCGTGTTTGCGTGGGTTTCCTCCCACACTCCAAAAACATGCTGGTAGGTTAATTGGCTGCTAACAAATTGACCCTAGTCTGTGTCTGTCTGTCTGTCTGTGTGTGTGTGTTAGGGAATTTAGACTGTAAGCCCCAATGGGGCAGGGACTGATGTGAGTGAGTTCTCTGTACAGCGCTGCGGAATCAGTGGCGCTATATAAATAAATGATGATGTATTGGATATCTAATAAATCAGGGCAATAGGATTTCAGTCCTACAGGTTGCATACCTCTGCTACAGACAACCCTATCAGTTCCTGTGTGTTATTTCCAAGTACATATATTTGCAGCATAGAGAAGAGCAACGGGTCACTGAGCCCGAGGGCTGACATCTGCAGAGCAGCAGAACACAAAACAGACCTGTGTGCAAAATATTACACACACATCCACTATTTTCCTACAGGTCATGTGTAACCATAAATGTACCCGATGCCCTTCTAACTATAGCGTCCTGTAAAGTTGTAGTAAAACTCATTTTGATAACATTCCTAAAAAAAAAAAAAAAATTTGAAGGAAAACTCGACAATTTGTTCATCTCATCGGAAGTGTCAGATTAAAGTGTGAATTGGAGACTAGGTCATATTGTTGTAAAACCACAAGACGATTTGTCCCCTCCCCCCCCCCCCCCCTCTCCTCTCCTCGGCAAACGATTGTCTTATTTGTTTCACAGCCAAGACATGCAACACAGTCTGGGGATTTGTGTTTCTATAGCTACTAACTCATTTGCTCTTTTATTTTATTATTATTTAATGTCTGCCAACCCAGATACAGCAGGCGTGATGTAAAGTAGGACGTGCAGAAGTGACATGACGTTTTTATTTCATTTGACATTTAAAATTACTGTATATCAAAAGTATCAGGTGTGGCTGTTATAAATTCCAAGTGTGCTATATATTCAGATGTAGTTATGGCGTTTATGTATATTCAATATGCACTGGAAAATATAGGACACTGATACGGCGGTAACCGTCGGATCGATTATTTTCTGGATTAAAAGGGGAACCGTCACTTACACACAGTGAGGGCAGAAACTTGTGTGCTGAACCATTATTCACAGTATGATACAAACAGTACACTAGGTACCAGGACCTCATGAATATTAGGTCGGACCTCATAAATATTAGTCGGACCTCATGAATATTAGTCGGACCTCATGAATATTAGTCGGACCTCATGAATATTAGTCGGACATGGACTCAGTGATGTCATTGGTTCCTAGCAATTTAATAGGCTGAATACTGGTTCAGCCCACAGGGAAAATGCATTCACTGTGTGTAGGTGAAAGGGCCACTTTAATACAGAGATTGTAAGCTTTATACATTGAAAATGGACCTATATAACCCCATCCTATCAAAGTGCCTCTGTGCAGGGAATTTGCTCGCCCATTTGTGGATCCATCAAAGAACTGTGCATAGTAAAAATATCACTGAATTATATTAGTTTCTATCTCAAAAACGGAGTTCATTGGAGCCTTGTTATGGTCCACGAGTGTACCAATACTCCTAGTTGTATAAAATGTATCTGGACGGTGTAAAAGGCGACCAACTGATAGTAACGGTCAATGCCTTATCTCTGGCATCTTGGAGCTTATGTAAAAATCAAATCATTTCACAGGCAGAAGTCGGGTTTGGCAGCCACAAAACCAGCTTCTGTGGTCAGGAGCGGCATTTGGAATCCCTCCAGCCGCCATTGTCCACGCTATACCTGTGGCGCAACAATAGGCCTGCCGCTTAGTGGAGGCTTGGAAACTGCACAAGGAAACGCTTGTTCATGGAGCTGTCCCATTTCTGTACTGCACTTAGAGGGGAACGGATCTGTACCTCTCTGATGGAGCAGGAGCGGGTGTGGGGTTTGGCACTGAAGTACTCAGAGGGGAGCTGATTGGAGAAGTGCGGGGTCGGGTGAGTAAAGGGAAGAGTGGGGGAATGGATGAATGACAATCAGAAGGGGGATTAATAAAGATTAATAGTGAAGGAAGGGGGTTATTGATGAGGAATGAAGGGTTAATGATTGATGGAGGATCATAATGATGAGAAGGGGTTAATGAGTTAGGATGAGGGATTAATTATTGATAGAGGATGACAAGAAGGGATTAATGAAGACAAGGGGTTACTAATTGATGGAGGGTGAGGGGTTAATTATGAGCGAAGGAAAAGGATGAAAAGGGGTTAATGAATGAGAACAAGGGGGTTTATTATGAATCGTTAAGGAAGATGAGAAGGGGTTAATGACTGAGGAGTAGGGGCTAATGTTTGAAGGATAAAGAGAAGCGGGTTAATGACATATAGGGGGTGTTAATGATGGAGAAAGATAATGATTAGAAGGGGTTAATGACTGCGGATGAGAGGTTAATGATGAATAATGGAGGATGATAACGAAGGGGGTTTAAATATTGAAAATAAGGGGTTAATGACTGACCAAGCATGAGGAGGTTAATTATGAATGATTGCGGGAGGGTGAGATATTAGTGATTGATGGATGAATTTTCACCTTAAAAACTAATGAACATAAAAATGACAAACTCGGGTGCACACTTTAAGAAAAAAACGCTGCGTACGTTCCTGACCCCGAAACAGCTCCACTGTCAGTACATGTGTTTTTCACACTACATTTTGTGTTCGGCTTAATGGACAAAATATATTATTTTATTTTTCTTTAGAAATGTAGAAAATTAAACTTATTCCGCTCCCGGGCGGACTGTTCATCTTAGAACATCAAGAACGGAAAGTTTAGACTCTTGTTTCACTGAAGACGATCTGCAATTACTGGGGGAACGGACGCTGCGGCGAGGAATAACAACAACTAGACAACAAGTGAGAAATGCTGCGAGATGACAGCTCGGTTATTACAGATGACAGCTAAGCCATAATGTAAGGCGGCCGAGGCATCAGATTCCCCGTCTCTGTTAGGTCTATAACTACCAGCCCATTTGATGTATAATCTCTTGTAGCATTAAATCTCTCTGTAGAAGTCAAATCACTGTTTATCCCCAGCTCTCCCAGATTGCTGCCTCCTTTGCTTACACTGTAACCTTCAAATTGAGAATCTGGTCCGACCTTGGACGCAGTTGACAGCCTAGGAATTCCCGGCTCATCCAGGAAACGGCTCAGGGCGACGGTGCTGTCACGGGATACAGAATACATATGTATACTGCAGAGAATTATATCACTGTCCACGTGACATACAGAGCTCCAGGACTAGAATTTACTGTCACAGAGCAGCGGTCTTAAAAGGAGTCGCATTTTCACGCAGCGTATTTGAACTAAACAACAGATTGGTGCAGCAGATAATAAATTGTTGTATAACGATTTGTAGTCCTTTAATCACAGTTTCTGGAGACAGAATCTAAAATCGGGACATCGCAACAGCTTAGACAAAGCCGCCAAAATTCCTGTAGGTGCTGATCTCAGTCCACTAAAGTTCGTCATTTAAATTTCTATATATAAAAGGTAAGATACATTGTTCGGCAGGGTCGGACTGATCCGCCGGGGAGCCGGGGTATCCCCCGGTAGGCTCCAACACCTGATGGCTCCCCTTTTTGTTGGTGGGGAGAGCGGATAGTTACAAAAATAAATAAATAAATAAAAATAATAATAATAATATTAATATTATTATTATTAATGATGACGTCACACCCGACATTCAGTGCAAACAGAGCAGAGAGAAAGGAGGAGGGCGCCAGCGCCACAATCACGTGAGCATTATTATTTTATTATTAGTGCTAGGATAGCACTATGGTTCTAGCGGTCCTTCGTGGGCTTACCACACCCTGGTTTGGTTACGCCTCTCTAGTGACTGGCCACACCCCCTACCATTGTATTCCCCCTGTGGGCCCTTCATGCCCCAGTCCGACACTGTTGTTCAGTCAGCGTCGTCCGGACATTTCACTAAAGCTCTGTAAAGTATAATAGTACATACATATTGTCTGATACAGGTTACACAAAAAAGTTGACATTTAAGTAATCTGAGCTGTACTGACTATGGTCTGATTCATTGAGGAACGCAAGTCCACAATTCACGTTTGCACGCAAAGGACACTTCCGACTACGATTTGAACGGGGGTGGGCAGGGAAGGTGTAACGTAGGCGATGTACAGTCAGGGCGTGCCGAGGGGGAGCGTACACACATTAGGGGTTAATGTATTTAATATAATTATTTTTCCTTACGTTCTGATAGGATACGCACTGTGCGTATTCTGCAGTGCACTATGTCTGTCGGCATACAACAAGTAACGTAGAACCAGAGCGTAGTTATACCTGTATTCAAATGGAAACGTGTCTTGAGAAACGCTTTTTATTTGAATACGAGCAGACGTGTGTGCAGATTGTGTTCCTTAATGAACCTGACTCTTTGTGTATAGATCCAACAATTCACACTGAGCATATATGTAGAATAAGCCCCATCGCTCACATTCTGGCCGCTCAGATAGAGAAGCGCCCCCCTTCCTAGCATGTCTGTCTGCTGGAATGAGGTGGGAGAACACACGATGGACATACAGATATGTATAAACACTCCGGTAAATTCTGATATATTATTCAGCTCAGTAATATACACCACTTCATCAATATTAATGTCAAATAGAGGTTTTAATTATTATTTAAGTAAATACATTCTTGGCTACCTTTTGGAACTCCCAGAGATTAAGTCCACAGTACAAACGTCGGGGGCGTGCCACAGTGATTTGCATTATCACGGCCCGACCGTACAGCTGCGCAACTACGCAATTCTGCAGTCTCCCGCACATGAGTAAAGGCAAGCTGATTTATATTGACAAACTGCTAACAACATTAACAAACGTGTATTCAAGTGGTTCAAGAGCTTATCAGAACATGTTTCTAATAAAGGTTTGGCCAAATGTGTGTCAGCCCAAATCGGAGCACTAAAAGTGGGTACACACTACAGGTTTTTCCTCCAATTGTCGCGCATTAGTGTGTACGCTCCCACAATCCTTTTTTATCTTACCAAAGCACATTGTATCGTTTGATTTGGTTTCTTAAACTTCCTAAAAAAAAATAAATCACAATCAATAATGCTTGACAAATGTGGCAGTGTGTAGGCACTCACCACCAGCAGTGTAGGCAGATATCTGTACAGTGTACAGAGTCACAATCTCTTCAGCAGATGTTTATGAAGATCACAGATCTGACGGTAAATCGTGTAGGTGTGTACACATGAATCGGCATGGTCATCGGGACTTTCAGTCCTTGGTGAAATCGTTACAGAAATCTGCAGTAATCCTCTGCAGTGTGTACCCAGCTTAATGCTACATATGCTGTGTCTCACTATACTCACTACTGGATTGTATGTCTTTAGTAGTATGTAGTTTGTGTGCACGGGGGCTCATCATAAAAATACATAGAGTGTAACAAACAAGGAAAGCAAAACACCAGTTGGAGTAATCACAACCAGCCCTCGTTCCCGCCTTGTAATATATTAATGTAATGTTTTGCGGCCTAAGGTTTAATGGGGTGTAATAAAATGCTGACTCTTGCCTTTTGGCTGGTCTCATTGTCTTGTAGTCACCGTCTGCTCCATGAAGGTTTCTCCGGCTGGTTTATGACACGTGGTTCTTCTGATTAAAAACAAAAAAATTTAAAAGACAGTTCATAGAAATTCATTTAAACTATGGCACGTTTCTAAAACAACCACGACTTTTACAGAAGTAAATATTACTCCATTATAATGCACATGCAATGAACCTGTCACATGTTACCAGTTTCACCCTATACATTATATCAGAGGGGCCCAGATCTGAAGAGCAACCAACAGTTTAGGTTCTCAGGATTTCTTCAATCATGCACAGGTGAGTTAATCTATTTGGCTGGGACAGTAATTATCTCACATGTTTCTCTAGACAGAAATCCTGAAAACATGGCCGGTTAGTTCTTGAGCAACTCTGCATTAAACGGTTACTACCGATAACACCCGCTGGCAGCAGCAATTGACGGCTGTCGCCTATTTAAGTATCCAAATCTGCTTTAATTTTGCTGCCCCCCAAATTATTGTTGCCTTAGACAGCCGCCTCAGGTGGTGTCTTTATAAGCTCATATAACAGAACCAATGAACTGTCTGTTCTGTGACAACGGTGGAAGGGCTCTCACAGCAATACAATATTAATGTCCGCTAGCAACTCAGTAGGAGACGAGAAAGCCAGGAATGGGCCGATTACCCTTAACCCTTTAAATCTTGTACTTAGGAGACAAGCATTGACTGGACAGAAGATAAATGCTCGACTCATTTTAGCCTTTGCTAGAAATGACCAAGGACGACTTTAGGGCTTCTACCTCTAATGAAACGCTGGCCACAAACGGGACAATCCTCCCACTCACCCCAAACCACAGGATCACTGTTCGACGTGGCTTCTCAGCACGTGGTCCAAATGGCCGGATCCCTTCTGGCTCCAACTTGGGATTCCTAATGGGGTCAAGAATGACCTCCAACACGCCTGCCCTTTCCAACATGCCAACAATTATATGACATCGATTGGATCATTATCGAGTATATTGCCCGTTTCTGGGACAAATCCTGGATAGCAGGTGGCCAGTTCACGTACCTCTTAAATCACTGCAGGTAAACAGGTTGATCACAATTGAGGTAATAATATATATATATTTATATATATATATGTGTGTGTGTGTGTGTGTGTGTGTGTGTGTGTGTGTGTGTGTGTGTTCACCCACAAAACTGGAGTGCATTTGGTACACTGTGTGTCATTTAATTCCTAAACATGTCTCTTTGCAGAGATAATTGCACAATGACTGAATTAATCATCATGTACTAAATGTTCGGCTTCATACTCCCGCACTAACCATTGGTAATCACCCCAGATTGAGAGCGAGCGAGGAGAAACCATTTTATTTCTCATTTGCCACAGTCGGAGTGAAGCTTTCTGCATGAGATACTGATGTAGGAACGTATTAACCTCCACCCAGAGCGACTGCTTCCCATCATTATCCCAGGGACGACTCATTAGCACTAACAAAGCCGCCTCAAATATTTCACCGCACTATAAACCAGCTGCCAAACATGGAAGTTATTTTATTTTTTTCGGGGGGGAGTGGGGGGGATTAAATAGGACTTCACATGAAATAATAACAGCTTTATTGATAGAACATTGATTACTTACAGGTTGCAGTAACTGAGAGTAGAAATAATCCCGTATTTATAGACTAATCACTGAGGCGGACAACACATTAACCCGTTCATGACCAATGTCATTTTACGCCTTTGTCTCTGGAAGGGTGGACTGCGGTATGAGCATCTAGGGAATTTCCTATTGCTTTTTTTTGGGGGGGGGGGCTCTCCTATTGGGTGATGAGGGACACATCTTTTTAGTTTTGCTTCTTTTATTAATTACTTCCTCTGCTCTACAGAGGGGACATTTCGAGGCTTCTAATTCAGACTAAGTTCGTAAGGGCAGGGCCCATCGTTATCTCCTATTTCATGTCATTGTATATTTTATGTGTATCATCTTATTCTCAGTGCTTACTTACTTTTTGGACCATCCCTCCGGTCAAAAGAGACGGGAGGAGAGGACAGTGGTCAAAGGGAGAAGTGACGAGAGAAAGGAGAATGGTATTATCGCTTAATTTATAAGGCACCACAATGGGTCCTGTACATAGAGTATACAATAAAACAGTACAATGCCAAAATAAGCACAATCTGAGCCTGTACCCAGGAGTATCTTGGGCAAGAAGATGGTGTATTCTAGTAACAGTTGTAAGGTGGAGGCAACAGGAACAGGCGAGAGACTGGAGTTGAAAGGTGGAGCAGAAGACTAAAGCAACAAGATGATAAGCGGTTTTGGACATGTTGAGCATTACGTAACATTGGGACACCCATATGAAAATAGCGAGAGACAGTTTGTCACAGAAGAGGGCAGAGGAAGTCCGATAGAAGATCTAGATTTGGGTCTTATCAACGTAGAGCTGGTAATGGGGGCTGAATTAGTTCACCAGGAGAAGAGGTGTTCAGTGAGAAAAGTAGAGGGCCGAGAACAAAGACTTGTGTGACCCCAACAGATAGCGGGAGTGGAGGGGAGAATGTGCCAGAGGTAGAGACACTGAGGTAGATGTTGGATATGGAGGTCAACCAGGAAAGGAGGTTGTCACAAAGGCCAATGGCACGTGATCGACAGTGTCAGACAGATCCAGGAGGACGAGTATGAAGAAGTGGCCGCAGAGAGTGACCACAGCATTTCCCTATCCGGATACAGTGCACTTTATAAATGATACCCAATGTATAGACAAATACAAAGTGTAGACAAATATATAAAGCAGGAAAAATTCTAGCAAGAGTGTATAAACAAATCTGATCCTACTGACTAGTAAGCAACACAAGTCCCGTTGTGACGGACAGTGTGCAGAGATCATCATCAATAAAGTCTAATATACTCATATTTACTTCAATTACATAGAAGAGCGTCCTTTATATAGAGTCCCGGGGCCATACCTATTTATTAGTGATTGAGGTAGGGGAATCACAGACCAAAGCCACATAATTAGTCATCTGCTTTTTATAGCCTCTCTATGCGGTTTGGTGCAGACCGGTGACAATGCCGCTGTTAGTTCCCATCATGAATAAGTCACCCTGGAATCATTGCATCCGTTATGCGACTTCCTAAACCAGAACATATCATTCTAGTATTAATTAGCTTGGTTCCGTCCTCCCCAAACACTCCTTGCAGTTAAGAGGTGACCTAAAGAGCCAATATAAATTGTAGCGTTCGTTCACCGAATGTAAAATCACTCAGGCCCTCTCCATTTAGTGCAGCGATACTGCAAACAAGACAGGACTTCAAGTGATGGGTGGGTAATATCAAAATGAAAATTTATAGCCCACCCCTGAAATACATAATGACATCCACTGCGACTTCGTTAAGGGAGGGAACAACTCAAGAAACGAGAGGGGAAAAAGATTGTGGTTTATCAATTATAAAGAATTCCACTCGAGAGGCAGCTGCAATATCTTATTTAAATGGAAAGTCCACCATGGACTTTAGACGATATTCCTATGTACTTCCAAATATTTCCTCCTGAACCTGCTCCGGACTAATTCAGGCTACTTTCTTTAGCTAACTTGAACTGTACAGAAAATTAACTGGATAACTAAACATCATTTTGTTGAACTCAAAAAAAGAGAATACTTAAAATCACGTCACCATGCTATAGGCAGCTCAATGACAATGAACGCAAAATTTTTAAAAAAATATAAGGGTCTATTTATCAATAGGATAAAGCTCTTTCTCTTTAGGGCTTCTCCTATTATGGCTCCCCCATAAAAAGCTTAGGTAAGCTTATTGCACAACTATGACGATGACGGTACAAGTACAGCCACAGTCGTCCTACCGCTATCACCATCTCAGGATGGGGATGGCACCTCCTAATGATGTTTAAAGGAAAATAATTTTTATTGTCATTGTTTAATGTATTAAAAAGAAACAAAGATATTAAGAGTTTGCTATAAACTGTAATAAATCTTTTCCTTTTGAAATTTCAAATCGGAGTTTCCCAAACCCAGTCCTCATGACCAGGACTGTAACGAGGGCGATGCAGCTGGGGCGACCGCCCAGAGCGCTAAGCTGAGGGGGCGCCATCGTCGGCTGCTATTTGCATTATACAGCCATGTGCAACATGCTGTGCACCGAGGGTCGTTCAGGAGCTGCAGCATGTACTCCCATCCCCGGTGCAGGGTCTCTGTGAGGGTGTAGCGGGGTCTCGGGTATCCCCCCAGCAGGACCCCCTCTGCTCCGGACATCTGCCCCGGAGACATCTGTTAAAGTCACAGATGTACTGACCTGACCGGGAACAGGAAGCTGCACTAGGGATCATAGACGGGTGTCCCTCTGATGGGGCGACGGGGCGCTGTATAGATGATACAGCGAGTGTGTGGTATACGTGTAACAACTATACGCTTACAATAGCACAGCAGGCCCACTGCCAGTTAGTGTGTACTGCACATGTGACTATCCTGTACACCAGGGGTCAGGGAACTTTTTTACCTTTTACTCCCAAATATATTTAAATACGCCGACGTTACCCCCTTGATTTGAAAGGAAGGAACTAATATATTATTAATTATTGGAATTCAAAATTTTATTGAATCTATTCAACATTTCTTTGAAAGCTTCAGGTTTTGGAGAAATGATGTTGCTTCATTTTTTATATGAGAGCATCAATATTGGGGCATTTTGATGTCAGAGCAATTTGGATACAGTCTTCAGCGTCCAATCGATTTCTCTGATTTGTTTTTATGTTCATTAGAGTGGAAAATCCTTGTTCGCAAAGGTAGGTTTTTGCAAAAGGCAGCAACTTTTTGACTGCCTCCTCATGTGCAATTTTGATGCCTTTGCAGCTGTTGACATCCAAAAATATGACAGATCTGCTTTGTTTTCAAATGCAATATGTGCTTCATTATTACATCGAAGCTCAAGAAGTGCCTCTGCCAACCCTTGAGGCTCTTCTGGTACAACAGCAATTTCACATATAAAGGGGTCTACAATCCAACTGACAGCATGTGAATCATCAGCATTACCCCCAGGAATTTCATTTTTACCCAATTTGGGGTAATTTACCCCTGTTCCCTGACAACTGTTGTACATGGAGTCAGTGTACTGGGGACTCCCAGCACCTCCCCGATGAACAGGAGTGGTTTTGGGGTTATCCTGATTCTGCACACTTGGGGAGAAGAGAGCTGCGATCTGGGATCAGAGGACTGGTGCTTGGTACGGTTATTTTTTTGTCGCTGTATTTGTTTTCAGTCCCAGATCTGCACGGGGATAATTAGGACTCTTTTCTCATCAGTGCCCACCTGTGATGCTGCCATTTACATTCACTATAGGGCCTGAATTAACTCCCTGTGTGGGCAGTTATAATCACCACTTTATAGTACAAGCTCAGGGCTTCATGGATTGTCGGAATAAAACAGGAGCCACTAAAAACAAAAGTGATCAATAGAGTTAATTTTGTTATATTGAGCAGACAGACGGCCACACTCTTCTTCTGACTCCTTCATTACTTCTATTTAGAAAAGCCACCAGTCCCCACGTAACCATCTCACCCTCTTTCATCCTCCATCTCTCCCACTCTTGCATCTTGCCCTCAGATCCCCTTACACTGACTTACCCCATGTGTCACTCGTTTGTCTGTCCCTTACTCTTTAGATTGTAAGCTCTGGTGGGCAGGGCCCTCTTCCCTCCTGTTCTCATTACCTATAATATTTGCTCACCAGCTACACTGCGCACCTCCTCTTTGGGCTCTCTGCCCATTGACTCCACTCCTCCATTGTCTTTGCACCTCTTTCAGTGGCTCTAACCCAGTTAGATGCACCTACACTACTGGGCACAGGTTTCAGCCTGCGCTGAATGTACCCCAAGCACCCCAGTAGCTGTGTTGAGAGTTATAGTAGTACCATATACTGACATTGGGCTGTAACTAGGGAAATGTGACCTCCCAGGGGGCAATACCAAGTATTTGTCACAGCTGGAAAAGATCACCTACACCTAACAAAATGCAGGGGGGAGGGGGGGGCGCTAGTGCTCTCTCTCATCCAGGGCAATAAATTTTTTAGTTATGGCTCTGCTCATCACCCCGTAACAGTGCAGGTTTTCCATATCTCCTTGTTGGAGCGCAGGTGCTTTAATTACTGACTGACACAATGTAACAGATACAAAGGTAGTTATATAGTGTTTGCGTGAGTTTCCTCCGGGTGCTCCGGTTTCCTCCCACACTCCAAAAAATATACTAGTAGGCTAATTGGCTGCTAACAAAATTGACCTTAATCTGTGTGTGTGAAGGAATTTAGACTGTAAGCTCCAATAGGGCAGGGACTGATGTGAGCGAGTTCTCTGTACAACGCTGCGGAATTAATGACGCTATATAAATAAATGGTGATGATGATGATTACACTCGTCATCTGTGAAACCTTCATTGTTAGGAGGCCTTGAGGACTGGGTTTGGAAAACACTGTTTTAAACATTAACCAAAGAGGGAAAAAAATCATTTTTGCTGTTATTAAGCGGATATTAGCTTTTCAAATCCACAACAGTTATCTTTTATAAAACAAATATTTAGCCATAAAACAGACACTACTGCAACATACTAACAAAAACGGAGCACAGTTACTGGGACCTCCAAGAAAGGTCAAGAACATTACGGAAAAGAATTACGGTAGGATTTTTCCAACAGCGGTTTTAAAAGATGTAAAAGTAGATTATACACGGAATAATGCAGATGGTATAAATATTCAGCTAGTTACCTTCTACATATGACCAAGGAAATTAAACATTTCCCGTGATCTTTTAACCTAACATTGAGCCAATATTACCCAGATAAAATTATCTGAAATAGCGGCTAATGACAACGTAATGCAAATACATTAATTTGATATAAAACAGGAATAGGATTGGCTTCCATACGCAGAGATTAAGAGGCATTAAGTCCATTACTGACAGGATGAGGCGATACGCAGAGCTTCTCGGCATGTGGATTCCATTAGGGTTGGATGAACAATTCAGATAATTCTTGGACTATCCAGTTGGATAATTGTTTGGATAATGACTGCCATCTTGAAGCACTTTATTAAGCATGGAATGAATAAAATGTCAAAACGAATTCTCCTTGAATGAAGGTTTTTCAAGGCTAGACATTTCAGGACGGAGTAAAGCAGATGGTAATACAGAGAGCTCCAGCCTGCGATACAGACAGAGCCAAGACCGATGCTGCGCACATTTATATACTTATAAAGAGAAAGGAATACCAGCGCTCTCCATGTAAAAATGTTGATGTAAATGTAGTTGCCAAAAAGGAGGGGGGGGGGGGGGGGGGAGGGGAGGAGATCCGTAATCCTCTCTAAAAGATAATTGGAATACAAAAGAAACTCCCTAGTGCTATAAATATGAACATTAACAAATTGATAGTTTAATAGATACGTTTATATCGAAAACACAAGGCTAATGCATCCTATAAGGTTCACCTCATTACTAAATACCCAGAGTGGGAGAATAACAAAAACAAAAAGGCAAAAAATTATCTGCAAACATCCAGAGCAAAGAACTGTTGCTTATATTTCAAATATTCATCTATAATAAAACAAAGACACAGTAACCTTTTCTTACCCTTTATGATTGTTTAATGAATATCTTAAACTCTTCACATTTGGGGGGGGGTCATCTCCCCCCTTCATGACCAGACAAATCTTTATGCTTCGGTTGTCTATCAATTTTACCAAGAATATTTTCATGTTTCACGGAGCCCTAACAGTGCAGGATTTCCAGGTGACCAGTGACATAATTACACCACCTGTGCATCTGTTACATTGTATCAGTAATGAATACACCTGTGTTCCATCCAGCAAGGAGAGAAACATGCACTGTTAGGGGACCCCAAGACAGGATCTGGGAAACACTGCCTTAACCTGTACAAGTAAATTGTATGTTATATGGGCAAATAATGAAAAAATGTGGGGAAGGGCAATACACTTGTCTATGCTTTCCATCGTTACTTTTAGTGCAACCGCAAATGTAATCACCCTGTTTAGCAATGCTGAATAACAGCACTTTATGCAAGGACTGACACTTTCATAGAGAACAAAGGTACATGTGGACAATGTATATCTAATACCTGACGATAGGCTACTTTTGCACACAGGTTCAATGTATCCATGTTTATTGTTTTAAGCTTGGAAAAAAAGGCAGACATAGTGGGTACCTTTCTGGGGAGACAGATTTTGGACACTGGGGCCAATTTGGGAAGTTCGGGACTGACGGTCATTAAGTAAGACAGGGATAGAACACTCACGTAGAATTTTTTTAACAGACTTTTTACTTTTTATTTATTTTTATCGCATCTAGACAATTTTTTTTTTACATTCTCATAAGTGCGGAGAATCTGATAGATAGGAAAGGAGACTACATACACTTGGAATAATTCACAATCACTTTGGCGACAAGAACCACGTTGCGACATTCCTGCCTCCTCGCTTGTCACTTCGACTGTTAGCCACAGCGCACACAAGCAGCCGCCATAAAGCGACAACGTTAACAAAAAAAAAAAGTCAGTTCGTAGTTATGGAGCCACGGTCGGCCAGTCCACTAGTGTTTAAGAGACGCAGGAAAGGCACAACTTGGGGGTGTGGCCTAGTGTCAGGTGGTCTGTGGTCATTTACCTGTGGCCCCCCCTACAAATACGCTGAACCCAGAAAGGCTGTGTCTGGATGTTACAGAAGCAGTCCCAGGACTCTCACCATTAGATACATCCTGAACACCCACAAAATATTAATAAACAAATAAAATAAACAGTCCTTTTGCAGGGAGACACACACTCCACAGCCACAGAAAAACGCACACTTCAATCTTGTTTAAATATTTCATATTTGTATGTGGGTGCAAATATGTACGCCAAAAAAATTGTAAATTTGCTCCTGGGCAAATCATGTTACAATACAAGGGGTGCAAATTAGTTTATTATTTTGCACAGAAGTTAAATACTGGCTGTTTTTTCATGTAGCACAGAAATACTTGACAGCTTTATTTTTACACTGAAATTTAAAGTTGATCTAGGACCTGCCCTACCCCAAATATAAATCTGTCCTTACCTCCTTCTCCAATGCAACATGGTTTTGCCCAGGTGCAAAGTTACTCCTTTTTTTATGCTTTGCTCTCCTTAATGACTCAGGCCCTCTGTGTTATACAGCACTGTGCACTCAGACTAGTAACTAACAGGATTCTTCCTGAATGAGAGGGTCAGACCTGGGTGTACATGTCAGGACACATGACAAACTGCAAAAACCCTGTTTAACCCATTCCTTGCTTTCCTCATGTGTGACACAATGATGGTTACAGGACTAGCCATAAAGCATCAGAGATACATAAGTCCCACATGCTGCAATCAGTACAGGTTACATATGTGCATAGTATTAATTACATGCATGTAAAAGACAGCTAAATATATTGCAATACAAGGATGCAGTATAGCTGCAGCTTGGCTCACTATTAGTCACAATAACTTACTTGTGTTGACTAGGACATCGCTGGCTGCTGGGCTGATATTCAGTAGTAGCCTCTGAGCCTGGAGGATATAGCCCCCCATTGCTTGTAATATTACAGCAGGCTGCAGACCACAAGGAGTCTATGGGATACCATTAAGCACCTGTGCAAATTTCTGACCACTAGGTGGCAATAGCGAGCTGATCAGCAACTGCAACCAATTACTACCACTTCCAAGAGGAGCAGGGGAAACTGCTGGTGTCCTTTAAACCAGACACATTTTTTTCAGATTGGGTCAGACATATGAACGGAGTTACACATGCAGCATGAGTTTCACTGCAGCTGTATCATACAGACATTACCTAGGTGCAGGATATAAAATCCGAGTGTTTCTATGTCTGCTCCCCCCCCCCCCCCCAATCTGGACACCTGTGGAAATACTCTCACTCCCCTTTATGGCAAAAATGCCCCTTGTCTGCCATTGCAAAAACAATGCTGCCAACATCAGAATTGCTGTTTTTTGAGTTGGAAAACAAGTGGGAAAAGCAGAAGCATTGTATTTTCACATTATGAAATATGGATTGAGTTGTTCGGCCCTTGGATCCTCTTAGGCTCAGTTAGTGGGGTGGGGGGGATGAGCTTGCACATTGTCAGATTACAGTTTTTGTCCATCATTCCTCCACTCCCGATCATTGGATGGACGTTGATCACATATTGATTGGGTTTGGGGGTTGATGGACCCACGCACACAGTGAATTGTTTTGTTTAAAACAAGACAATGTAAAGGAGGCCCACTTACATTTGGTTACTAGGACAGCAGCCACAGACTAGAGCAGGTCTGGCTAACCTGTGACACTCCAGGTGTTGTAAAACTACAAGTCCCATCATGCATTGCCAGTAGATAGGCCGCCGATAGCTGGCAGGGTATGCTGGGATTTGTAGTTTCACAACACCTGGAGATCCACAGGTTGGCCAGGCCTAGAGGGAGCTTCAGGAAGCCGGAGGAAATTAGATATTTCCCATAGTCCCACCACCATTTGCTTTAACAGGGTATCCCCTCTTCCCTCTGCCGCGGAGCCCTTACCAATATTACCACCTGCTGTGAAATATCTTAATGTCTGTCATATCATATTAACTTTGAATATTATAAATGTCCTTTTATATTGGACCAACTTGAATTTTAGACTTAGTGGCTCTTTAAACAAGTTGAAATTGTGAATGAGTGAACGTATACTAAGCTGCATACTAACTGGATTTTTATATCAAAAGTTCACTAAAATTGGATATTTTTAAGCATCTATCAGATCTCTGTGGACAGATGTGTTTTAACGATGGCCATTTCCACCGTAGAACAATTATTACTCAATTAATAGAATTCTCCTTGCTACCACCTCTACCCCTGACACTCAATTCCATCCGCAGCACATCCTATAAGTGTGGATTCAGAGCATGTCCGTGAAATATCCTCGTTCTCTTTTGGTGCTTCAACGTTAATGCAATTAGATTACTGGCAGATATTTTACTGCAATCATAATAAAAGGAGAATTATTGTCATTGGTGCCTAGTTAAAAGACATTCTGTAACCCTTCCAAGCGAAAGTATTCACCCTGTTTAACAGGAATGGCGTAATACATCTTCGAACCTGTTAATTGTCGCTATACTCTTACCAAAAGTGAATCAGAGCTAGGAGTTAATCAACTCGTTAACAATGGTTTCCATGGTAAAATCATCTTCCCTGTTCCTTTCCATAAAGTAGTCAAATCCACAGCAATAAATTCAGTATTTGCCGCTTTACTTACTGCCCATAAATAGACTATTTTATATGTGGCCAAAGAGTTTGTGCGATATCTCATTCTATTCTTCTTTTTTTTTTTGAGGACACCATTACCCCAAAGTGTTCACGGTACATCACCCCCGTCAGCGCACGGCAATCCAGATAACTACTTCTGGTGAGCCTCATTGCCTCTAAGTAATCTTCTGCCCTAATTTGGTATTTCCCTGTTGTATCGCTCCCCAGTGAGATAGACAGGCAGGCGTTGGACTTTTACAGCAGAACTTTTAACCCTTGAACGTGGGATCTTATTAGGATAAATTTATGTACAAAGACGGTAAGAGGATAATGGGCTCGTTGGTTAGGCCGGTAGACTTAGCTCGCACACGGGTGGGTGAGTAGGAGCTGAAGACGATTTATCTAGACTGAAATTACCGAATTCCTGCATGAAAGCAGAATTTATGTGTAGTAAAGCGACCTGTGTATATGGGAAAGATACTGCTTATTAAGGACATACAGTAGATGGACATAAGTGCTTTACATAGGTTGTGTAACGTAGGCTTTGTAACAACTTATATAACATAGGCTGTATAGTGTAGGCTTTATAACGTAGGCTATATATTCTTCTTTTTCTATATTACAGTATTTGACTGGTGCATATGTTATAAAAGCTGAAACTGTGTTTACACCTGATTGAGTTAAACAGTTGCCAACATTTTGAAATAGGCCCCCTGTACCTCTGAATAAGTCACTGTTATTCCTGAGCAGGAAAATCTCGAACTACAATCCCGATCATGATATATTTACGGAATTTATTGATCATGATTTAATCAAATATGTTTTGAGAATATAAACAGATTACAAGAGTTACATTCAGTTCCGGAACTGAAAGCCCAAATGGTACATCACCGATCATGTTCAGCAGATCAGTGTGGGGGCTTCTCGGCGCACGCAGACTGGTAGCGCTCGATCCCAAACACCGCCAGGTACCAGAGTAGTCACATGGGCTGCTCCGGCAGTGGATACGGCCACTGTTTCCAGAAACAAATGGCTAAAGTCTGGGATTGTTCCTGTAATGTAGGGACATTTGGCCACTACAGAGCACACCTCCCAACAATCCCGATTTTGGATGGACATCCCAATTCCCGGGCTGCAAAAGGGGTGGAGTTTAGCAAAATTTGTGTGTTTCTGGGTGTAACGTGGCTTATTGTGTCCCGATCTCTTGATTCTAAATGTTGAGTAGAGCCAGGGCTGCCAAGAGGAATTCAGGGCCCCGGTACAACAAATTTGTGGGGCCCCCCCTTATAGTTGAGCATGCAAAAAAAATTTTGCGCCGCCTCACGGCGGCGCAAATTTTTTCACAGTTGTAGTTAGGCATTTGGGGGCGTGGCTAACATCAAAATCACTAGGCACTCAATTCGCCGGAGCGTCACATATGTCCAAGCACTCCTGACTTTCAGGACATCTACCACCACAGTGTAGTATACAAAGAATGCAGTGTGTACACAAACAGTTCAGTCTTGGCCTGCACCTAACATTGGGCACAACACTCACCAAAAATTGGTATTGTCCCTACTAGAATCACAACATTTCACACACTCTGCTGCTCTCTTCTACCTGTTCTTCTCACTTTCTCCACCTGTGGCTGCTGGTTTCTTTAGTTGTGGCTTGTCTGGATCCTGGAATGTTGAAGGACCTATTTGGAAAAAAAAATGGCTACACTTAGAAAATTACAGCCAGCCCCGGCGTTAAATCAATAGCACCCACAATTAATAATTAGGCATTCCTCCAGCCCCAACATTAAAATAATAGTATTCACATTTAATAAATAAACCTATTCCCTTCCTGCAAACAGCAATACCTATTTCCCGCAACCATCACTGCCATTAAATAACTCATAGTCACATTTAATAAATAGACCTCATTCTCCCCAAACTCATCCCCACATTCAATAGCCCCCAAACCACCCCATCTTAAATTAAGTCCCCACTATTAAATTGCCTCCCCATCACCCTACAAACAAAATAGCACCCATTAATTTGCCACCATCTACCTCACACTCACTACATTGCAACAAGCCCCCTGTGCACATTACTGTGCCCCTTCATCACTACACTGTGCCCCCTTATGTTCACACTGCGCCCTCCATGCTGCTTCCCCTCCTTTTTATTCACTCTGTACATTTCTCCCACTTTTTTTTCATTCTGTACATCTCTCCCCACTTTTTTTTCATTCTGTACATCTCTCCCTGCTTTTTTTTCATTCTGTACATCTCTCCCCACTTTTTTTTTCATTCTGTACATCTCTCCCCACTTTTTTTTCATTCTGTACATCTCTCCCCACTTTTTTTTTCATTCTGTACATCTCTCCCCACTTTTTTTTCATTCTGTACATCTCTCCCCACTTTTTTTTTCATTCTGTACATCTTTCCCCACTTTTTTTTTCATTCTGTACATCTTTCCCCACTTTTTTTTTCATTCTGTACATCTTTCCCCACTTTTTTTTTCATTCTGTACATCTTTCCCCACTTTTTTTTTCATTCTGTACATCTTTCCCCACTTTTTTTTTCATTCTGTACATCTCTTCCCCTTCTTTGTCACACTCTCCCTTTCTACTTTCCTTCCCTTGACTCTCTGTTCTTTACTTACTTGTTAGTTTCTTTCTTTTCTTCTGTGTTCTCTTCTTTCTTCTTGCTTGGTCCCCTCTGCGACGTTCCTCACTGACTGTCGGGCGTGACTTGATGACGTCACGCCCGACAGTCAGTGTGAAACGAGCAGAGAGGAGGGAGGGCGGCGCGATCAGGTGAATATGTAAATTTTTTTTTTTTTAACTATCTAGCTCCCCCCACCAACGGACGGGTCGGACACCCCAAGCCCCCCCCCCCCCCCCCCCTCCCCGGGAAAAAAAAAAAAAAAAAGAAGACAAAAATAAAAAAAAATTGCAATAAAGAAAAGTGTAAAAAATAAAATAAAATTCAGCGGTGGGGGCCCGGTCCGGGCCCCCTGGCATGGCCGGGCCCGGGTAAATAGTACCCGCTCCCCCCCCCTCTCGGCGGCCCTGAGTAGAGCACCCATTTGTCTCATCTGCAGCATGTATGGCCTGTGCAGAAATCTATCTACATTTTCATTGTGCTCCCACCTTCACATTTATTTAAATAAAAGCACAGATAAAATTTTGGCGCTACATAAGGGCTTGTACACATGGGCATTAAAAATAAAAGCAAAAGAAACGCCAGTTAAAGCGCAGCGATTTGTCCTTACAATAGAGGACAGAGAGTGCAGTGTACGTTCAGTAACGCATCTCAAAGTTTCCCTGCTTGTCTGCAAAGAGCTTATAAAAAGAAAAAGAAAACATAGCATCTTGTGGAAGACGTACTTTCTATCAGCACAGGATCGGGAATTGTGTGTATCAGGAAGTGTTTTGTTGCTGAAGTGTTGGGAAAACGTTTGTGGGAGTAAAGCAAATTTTTTTTGCACCATTAAGGAGAAGTTTGGAGACAGCAGAGGTCCTGGGTTCACCTGTTCTTGCCTCAAATCCTCAGTAACGGTACTTTTCACCATCATCTTCAGGCAATTGCTGAAATACTCCCCCATATTTGTCATGGTTACACCATACCGCCCAATATTGGCCCCTGAGGAGATCAGGACAGGTTGAACGAGCCGCCGTAAAGCACTCAACAAGGGGAGAAGTCATATTGGGTGGCTGCCCAGCTCTTCCAAAGCACCAGGCAGCCGCCAGCGTCTCTCCCCTCTGCCAAAAACACCCTTGAATTTATATAAGAAGAGGATGGGGACTAGAGTAAGACAGTAAGGTTTGGAATTTATTTAAAATATAGCTTTGTTCTAATATTCTATTAATATTTTTTTGTCATTTAACTTTCCGGTGACTGGAGAGAGTTTTGCTTTCCTTCATATTCACTTTATTCTTCAATTATATAGTAGATGAGACTTGGCGAGTCATCTGGAGGTGCCTAAAACGCAGAGGAGAGTCCTCTGATGGAGGTCTGAAAAGAACGCACTTACCAAATTGTCTTCAATGACAATGACACGTGGATGCTGATCCCATATGGACATGGGTTCAAAGTTTTACAATAAAAAGAAATAATTTTCAAGTGTTTTAATGGAAATTCTTGATGGCCCTTATAATCTTATTACTACTTTGTGCCACGTGGACGCATCGAGAGCGCGATGACGCAATTTGCTACATCAACTGTGGCATTGTGCAGCGGGGGAATAGTCGTGATGACGCAATTTCCTGCACTCACCCTTGGTCCTCCTCTACGGGATCTCGAGGGAGGGTGGGGGGTATAAGAAGTATACAAGTGTGCTCTCCTCCTTCTTGCACCAAAATTCTCCTTAATTTCTGCCCCTTTTTTAGAGCAGAGTGGAGCTATATGTCATACTACTATCCAAACACAGACCGCAAAGCCTCTATATGCATCAGTACCTAGAGCCCAAAGGTTTCATTCTAAGTTCCTCATCACCGTTTCTGGACTCATGGCATTGAAGACGTTTTTTGGAATAAGGCGATAAGATGAAATGTTCTAAGTGTTATTTGGCCAGAAACATACAGGCAAAAGCCTAGTTAATTAAATTATCCTGCTAATTATAAATAATGACGGGAGCCCTTGCAATAGAAGGTGCATAATTTAAGCAATGAGCCTGCGACAAGGATGTAATTAGGGTGTGCGTGTTAATGTCTTGTCGGAGATTTATAGATTGCTGAAGGAATAGACTTCTGGTTGAGCGCTCAAAGGTGACTTAATATTGTAACTATAATCACTCATGTGCGCACATAATGTATATGTTGTACAGGCAACCATAAAACTATATATCTATATATAGTTATATAGATCTCTCTCTAATTATATATATATATATATATATATATATATATATATATATATATATTTATACACACACACACAGTATATATACAGATATATACACCTGTAGCACAGGAATCATAATTTCATTAGGAAACGACTGATCATGACGATGCAATGTGTCAATTAACTATAAAAGAAAGGAACGCTGAACCACCTGCAGCTTACACTCTGAGGTCAGTATCATGATATGTTCTTAAGGATCAGCGTCAATGTAGACTCCGCCTCCAGCGACCAAGGTATGCATTGAAAACAAGAGAGCACAACTTCAAAAGGGTTTAATGACTTTCCGAAACTGAAAAAGCTGGACATAGATGATGTGCTGAGTATTATAGAAATAAGCGGTTCTATCTGATGCTGAATACAGATTATTCCTCTATGAAGTGACATTACTCTTGCACATCGGTATCATATCACTGGTTCCTGGCTCTCCGTAATATTGTCTCAGGTGTCAGGGCTAGGCCTACAAGCTGCTCATCAACTAGGTTACAGTTGTCTTAACCTATAGGAAGAACTTACATTCCCCTCACTTCCGATATGTTTACCCAGCACCAACTCACTCTCAGCAGCTGGGGACGAGCCTAAAGTGTTCGTTAAAGGAAAGGATTCCAGCTTGTACAGAGACTAGGGATGAGCGCACTCGGATTTATGAAATCCGAGCCCACCCGAACGTTGCGGATCCGAGTCGGATCCGAGACAGATCCGGGTATTGGCGCCAAATTCAAAAGTGAAACTGAGGCTCTGACTCATAATCCCGTTGTCGGATCTCGCGATACTCGGATCCTATAAATTCCCCGCTAGTCGCCGCCATCTTCACTCGGGCATTGATCAGGGTAGAGGGAGGGTGTGTTAGGTGGTCCTCTGTGCTGTTTAGTTCTGTGCTGTTTAGTTCTGTGCTGTGCTGTGCTGTGTTCTGCAGTATCAGTCCAGTGGTGCTGTGTGCTGTGCTCTGTCCTTCTGAGGTCAGTGGTGCTGCTGGGTCCTGTGCTGTGTCCTGTTCAGTCCAGTGGTGCTGTGTCCTGTGCTCTGTGCTTCTAAGGGCATAGTTATTTCCCCAATATTCCCCTGTGTTTAAAAAAATAAAAAAAAGTTTTTTTAAAAAATACCAAAAACTACGTTAATTTTTTTTAATTACCACAAAATTTGCACAACCAATCCTGCAGTATAAGCCCATTGGTACTGCAATATTACCAAGTTCACACATTCAGCAGTAAAAGTCCAGTGGTACTGCAATATTACAAAGTTTACACATTCTGCAGTATCAGTCCAGTGGTGCTGTGTCCTGTGCTCTGTCCTGCTGAGTTCCGTAGTGCTGCTGGGTCCTGTGCCGTGTCCTGTTCAGTCCAGTGGTGCTGTGTCCTGTGCTCTGTGCTTCTAAGGGCATAGTTATTTCCCCATTATTCCCAAGTTTTTAAAAAATAAAAAAAAAGTAAAAAAAAATAAAAAATTTAAAAAAAAAAAAATATATAATAATTATAACCAAATTTGCAAAACCAATCCAGCAGTATAAGTCCATTGGTACTGCAATATTACCAAGTTCACACATTCTGCAGTATCTTGTGCTACATATAATGGAGACCAAAAATTTGGAGGATAAAGTAGGGAAAGATCAAGACCCACTTCCTCCTAATGCTGAAGCTGCTGCCACTAGTCATGACATAGACGATGAAATGCCATCAACGTCGTCTTCCAAGCCCGATGCCCAATCTCGTAGTACCGGGCATGTAAAATCCAAAAAGCCCAAGTTAAGAAAAAGTAGCAAAAAGAGAAACTTTAAATCATCTGAGGAGAAACGTAAAGTTGCCAATATGCCATTTACGACACGGAGTGGCAAGGAACGGCTTAGGCCCTGGCCCGTGTTCATGACTAGTGGTTCAGCTTCACCCACGGATCTTAGCCCTCCTCCTCCTCCCCCCCCTACAAAAAATTGAAGAGAGTTATGCTGTCAGCAACAAAACAGCAAACAACTCTGCCTTCTAAAGAGAAATTATCACAAATCCACAAGGCGAGTCCAAGGATGTTGGTGGTTGTCAAGCCTGACCTTCCCATCACTGTACGGGAAGAGGTGGCTCGGGAGGAGGCTATTGATGATGTAGCTGGCGCTGTGGAGGAACTTGATGATGAGGATGGTGATGTGGTTATTGTAAATTAGGCACCAGGGGGGGAAACAGCTGATGTCCATGGGATGAAAAAGCCCATCGTCATGCCTGGTCAGAAGACCAAAAAATGCACCTCTTCGGTCTGGAGTTATTTTTATCCAAATCCAGACAACCAATGTATGGCCATATGTAGCTTATGTAAAGCTCAAATAAGCAGGGGTAAGGATCTTGCCCACCTAGGAACATCCTCCCTTATACGTCACCTGAATAACCTTCATAGTTCAGTGGTTAGTTCAGGAACTGGGACTAGGACCCTCATCGGTACAGGGACACCTAAATCCCGTGGTCCAGTTGGATACACACCAGCAACACCCTCCTCGTCAACTTCCTCCACAATCTCCATCAGATTCAGTCCTGCAGCCCAAGTCAGCAGCCAGACTGAGTCCTCCTCAATACGGGATTCATCCGAGTAATCCTGCAGCGGTACGCCTACTACTGCCACTGCTGCTGTTGCTGCTGTTAGTCGGTCATCTTCCCAGAGGGGAAGTCGTAAGACCGCTAAGTCTTTCACAAAACAATTGACCGTCCAACAGTCGTTTGCCATGACCACAAAATACGATAGTAGTCACCCTATTGCAAAGCGTATAACTGCGGCTGTAACTGCAATGTTGGTGTTAGACGTGCGCCCGGTGTCCGCCATCAGTGGAGTGGGATTTAGAGGGTTGATGGAGGTATTGTGGCCCCGGCACCAAATTTACTACCGGGGCCACTCCACTGTGCAGTCCATATTTAGGTGTATCAGATATTAAACAACGGTGACAGTTGATGCCCAATTTTTTAATTATATTGTGGCCTCGGTACCAAATTGTGTACCGGGGCCACCACACTACGCAGTCCAGATACTTGTTTGGTGGAATTCAGACCAGTTGAGGGTTTTATTATTATTATATTGTGTGGACCACTCTATCTATACCACACTACAACTCTATATACCACTCTATTTCATACTTTAATTCTATTTCATACTTTAATTCTATTTAATACTTTAATTCTATTTCATACTTTAATTCTATTTCATACTTTAATTCTATTACTAATTACCATAAAGAGGAACAAAATAAACCAATTTTACCAAAAGTATAATATGACTTAGACTTCCAAACACTACACTTGAAAGATCGTGCCTTTAAATGAAAAAGTCAGTCTTCATTGCACGACTATGTGCAACAGGGACAGTTTTTTGGGTTTACAAAGTCAAACAATAACACTTTGACCCTGTCTGTCTGGGATCTCAATGACGAATTGTCTGTACCATGTTTGGAGGAGGTATTGTGGCCCCGGTATCAAATTGGGTACCGGGGCCACCCCACTATGCAGTCCAGATACTTGTTTGGTGGAATTCTGACACGTGGAGGGTTTTTTAATTATATTGTGGCCTCGGTACCAAATTGTGTACCGGGGCCACCACACTACGCAGTCAAGATAGATAGATGCGTATCATAGATAAAGTACATTCAGTGGTGTGGGGCAAATTGAAAAATATTCAAAATGCACTGACATTATCAAAAACAAGAGGTTGTCACACGCTAAAACTCCAACATGTATATGATGGAGAGGATGGAGGAGCAGCCGTATGTGTAGTGTAATGCAGATCTGTTGAAGGTTTTTTATATTTTATTGTGGTGCCCAGTGCCCACTCCTCTACGCAGTCCAGGTACATTTATTGGTGCGATTCATAAAAGTTCAGGGTTTTTAAGATATTGTGGTGACCCACTCCTCTACGCAGTCCAGGTACATTTATTGGTGCGATTCATAAAAGTTCAGGGTTTTTAAGATATTGTGGTGACCCACTCCTCTACGCAGTCCAGGTACATTTATTGGTGCGATTCATAAAAGTTCTGGGTTTTTAAGATATTGTGGTGACCCACTCCTCTACGCAGTCCAGGTACATTTATTGGTGCGAATCATAAAAGTTCAGGGTTTTTAATATATATTGTGGTGACCCACTCCTCTACGCAGTCCAGGTACATTTATTGGTGCGATTCATAAAAGTTCAGGGTTTTTAATATATATTGTGGTGACCCACTCCTCTACGCAGTCCAGGTACAATTATTGGTGCGAATCATAAAAGTTCAGGGTTTTTAATATATTGTGGTGACCCACTCCTCTACGCAGTCCAGGTACATTTATTGGTGCGATTCATAAAAGTTCTGGGTTTTTAAGATATTGTGGTGACCCACTCCTCTACGCAGTCCAGGTACATTTATTGGTGCGAATCATAAAAGTTCAGGGTTTTTAATATATATTGTGGTGACCCACTCCTCTACGCAGTCCAGGTACATTTATTGGTGCGAATCATAAAAGTTCAGGGTTTTTAATATATATTGTGGTGACCCACTCCTCTAGGCAGTCCAGGTACATTTATTGGTGCGAATCATAAAAGTTCAGGGTTTTTAATATATATTGTGGTGACCCACTCCTCTACGCAGTCCAGGTACATTTATTGGTGCGATTCATAAAAGTTCAGGGTTTTTAATATATATTGTGGTGACCCACTCCTCTACGCAGTCCAGGTACATTTATTGGTGCGAATCATAAAAGTTCAGGGTTTTTAATATATATTGTGGTGACCCACTCCTCTACGCAGTCCAGAAAGATACCTTGTTGCAACGTTTTGGACTAATAACTATATTGTGAGGTGTTCAGAATACACTGTAAATTAGTGGAAATGCTTGTTATTGAATGTTATTGAGGTTAATAATAGCCTAGGAGTGAAAATAAGCCCAAAAACTTGATTTTTAAACTTTTTATGTTTTTTTCAAAAAAAATCCGAATCCAAAACCTTAAATCCGAACCGAGACCTTTCGTCAAGTGTTTTGCGAGACAAATCCGAACCTCAAAAATAACGAAAATCCGGATCCAAAACACAAAACACGAGACCTCAAAAGTCGCCGGTGCACATCCCTAACAGAGACGAGATGGGAACCACAGGAACTAACGGGGACAACTATCTAGAAACAAGGTCAGGGGGATAGAGCAGGGATCAGAGACAGATGAGCGATTAGGAACAAATCACAGCCCAGAAGAAGGGTCAGTCCAAAGAAGAGACCGCAATCAAACAGCCAGATGAAGTACACTGAGGGGTATATTTACTACACTGCGGGGTTAAATAGGGGAGATGTTGCCTATAGCAACCAATCAGATTCTAGCTGTCATTTTGTAGAATTTGCTAAATTCTAAATACATTTAGTAAATATACGTCTAAGGATCCAAAAAAATAAATAATTAAAGTTCAAGCCAAAAGTCAGCGCAGGCAGCAGACAATTCAAGTCAGGATCAGATAACAGGAGTCCAATGGAGTAATAACACCCAGGAAACCTAACATGGGCAACTGGTAAACGCCTAGGCCTGGTCTTAATAGTATGTGCCGTCTATGGGCTAGATTTACTAAGCTGCGGGTTTGAAAAAGTGGGGATGTTGCCTATAGCAACCAATCAGATTCTAGCTTTCATTTATTTAGTACTTTCTACAAAATGACAGCTAGAATCTGATTGGTTGCTATAGGCAACATCCCCACTTTTTCAAACCCGCAGCTTAGTAAATCTAGCCCTATGTATGTTAGGGAATTTAGACTGTAAGCTCCAATGGGGTGTTGAAGTCCTATAATTGGATGAACGAAAGTATATCGGTTTAATATTGTTTAGCCATGCAAATGCGATCCGTACGCCACGTAACACGTGGCGTGGTGCGTTCGCACGGTAAAATACGCACGCACACACTCGCAGTACAACATTTAGTTATTTATATAATTTCATATTGGTTCTGTTACACTGTAATTCAGGAGCAGATAGTATTTGGTTTATTATTAGTCTATATATATATATATATATATATATATATATATATATATAGTGATTATATGTACATTGTAGTGTTATTAAAGGTTTAGGTTATAGGAAAGGTGTAGTGCCTGATATCATATTGATCCCCTAATCCTCAGCAGCTGTCCGGTGCAGTCGCGAAGAGATCGCACATTGCATACTTTAGTTATTGATATTAGGGAATAATCCTTTGTATGATGCTGGCTATGAAAGGAGCAGACCCCCTGGAAAGACGACCCCCACCTTTGGATTCCTTAGATTGAATCAACCTATGATCTGTTTACCCTGGACCCACCCAACGTCTGGACCTATAGAAACAATCTACGTCATCTCTATTGTAACACTGTACTGTATATAATCATTGCTGCACACACCCTGGCCCTCAGTCACTTCTGACACAGTATTCTAAGCAGATATACTGTCCACCGGGTCCCGTGGGTGCGCAGCGAGCGCATGCGATTGCATTGGTATGTATTTATCTTTTGGTATTGGCTGTGCTGTACTGTACTTTATCATAATATAATAATGTATTGAATTGTTGACTATTTACATCTACTAAAATAAATCACTTTGTGCTTTGGAAACACATACAATTGAGTGGGCAATGCTTATTTTAAAACGATAGAATTACTTTAATAGTGGCAGGGACTGATGTTAGTGAGTTCTCTGTACAGCGCTGCAGAATCAGAGGCGCTATATAAATAAATGGTGATGATGATGATCGCTCTGTGCACGCCCAGAATGGACCTTACATCAATGAATACAACTGCATGAAATTCATGTCTGAACGCAAATGACTCTTATAACTGCCTACGACTTGAGAGGTGAAACAGGGGAGAGAAGGTGCCAATGAATGTAGACAATGTACAGCGAGCAGTATTTATTTTTCAAACTACACATATGCATGCCGTTAGCTACCACAGAACATGTGTATGCAAGGAAAATAGACTTTATAAATGCATTGTACGTACAGAGCGCATTGAAAGCATCTTCATTTATGTATTTAATGTACAAAAAAATGAAATCTATATTTTCCTATTTTAATTTTTTCTTATGTGTTCTAACCTTTTAGTGTAGACGTTTGTGTGTCTGTTCGGTCTGTATACATAAAGTAACGTTCAGGCAGAGCGCACTTACACCCAGGTACAAACCACACTCACGTTCCGCGCTCTTTTTCACAACGCAAGTTGCGTCCGTAACCGAGGCCCTGTATAATCATACTGTATAGTTTAACTGAGCCTCCTACAGCATAAACACAGCCTAGAGGTCCCAACTGACCACTATGCCCAGAAATAACTATGACAGATTGGTTCCTTTTACAACGTTAATGAGAGGCTGCTGCTAATTCATTACACAGATGGGAAACCAATATGTCCTGACATGTAATAATACCAACCCATAAGGACTCATGGAAGTGTGTATTATTCCTGTGTTCCATCAACACGCATGTGCAGGTTGTGTAGGACTGGGTGGATGGTTACCGATTGGAAAATGGGCCAGCACTGCCGAGCCTGTGTCCCTGGTACACACAATTTAACGAGGCGTAGGACTAATGCATGTACACGCCGCTAGTTTGCCTGAGTCATATGGGCGCATTCGCACAGTGTCTGTCAGAACGCACTAAACTATCTCTTCTGTCTGTAAAGTGCAACGTAACCTATGGATAAATAATTCCTATATTTAGTTCTCCTCCCTGTTCACACTAAGTCTATATGCAGTTGTCTTCAGTTTGCAACACCCAACGGTTCAAAATACTGCAAGATTAGATCACGGAAACTCGACCGCAGCAAAATCCCAAGACAACGAAATATAAAAGATAGTAAATTAGTATTGGTGATTATAAAGTTAGAGATAAGTGATCACATTAGTTCTGTGGTTGTGAGTTTTTAACAATCACATTTAGTCTGTTTTTATTTCTCCTCAATTGCTCCCTTAGGGAGGTTATAAAGCCACATTAATGGTTTTTATTTATTGTTCCCTATGGTTCTTATTCACCAAGAATCCTTATGGCTCAGTTATTTACCCAGATATATTATTTCTTCATATATCTCACTGGACACCAGGCCGTGCTCCTCAGACACAGTATCAGTCATACATATATTCCAGCTGAAGCTGTGATCAGTTACTGGAGCCGGGGAAGCTGTAATATCTCTTAGCTGCCCAGTCCCTACATAAAGCTGATAATTCTATATAAGGTGCATTGTTATCTCATATAACTCAGACCCTCTCACACCACAGACAACGTACATTTCACTTAATGCTTGTTCAAGCCAAACATCTGAGAAGTGTCAGGATCTCCTTTTTCTGTCCTATCTCAGCCAATCAGAAACTTCCCACCTGGGACCAATCATAATGGTCAGAATAAAGTCTGGAAAATAAATACAGGAACAGTGATAGACTGTGCTGTAGTAAAGAGATAAGCAGCATATTATTATACTGATATACTGCTTATCATGTGGGAATCATGAGTTTCAGGTTTTACATGCTGAGAGAAGGTGATATTGTGGATCTCTGTTTCCCTGATATAATGAGTCAGAATGGGTTAATCTGGAGTAAGTGAGAGAAACCCTCTCACTGATTGATCCCAGGTGGGAAGTTTCTGATTGGCTGAGATAGGACAGAAAAAGGAGATCCTGACGCTTCCCAGATGTTTGGCTTGAACAAGCATTAAGTGAAATGTACGTTGTCTGTGGTGTGAGAGGGTCTGAGCTATATGAGATAACAATGGATCTTATATAGAACTATCAGCTTTATGTAGGGACTGGGCAGCTAAGAGATATTATAGCTTCCCCGGCCCCAGTAACTGATCACAGCTTCAGCTGGAATATATGTATGACTGATACTGTGTCTGAGGAGCACGGCCTGGTGTCCAGTGAGATATATGAAGAAATAATATATCTGGATAAATAACTGAGCCATAAGGATTCTTGGTGAATAAGAACCATAGGGAACATTGGATAAAAAAAAAACCATTAATGTGACTTTATAACCTCCCTAAGGGAGCAATTGAGGAGAAATAAAAACAAAAATGTGATTGTTAAAAACTCACAACCACAGAACTAAATTTAATCACTTATTTCTATAACTTTATAATCACCAATAATCACTAATACTATTTTACTATCTTTTATATGTTGCTGTCTTGAAACTTTGTCCTGGTCATGAATGGGCATCTCTAATTGTTTATTAATAAAAGCTGTTTTAGGTCTATATATTACAGATGGTGCTTTCTGTTTAAATGACTTTCTTTCCTAATTTTGTTTTCCTTTTTTTTAAGCATAAACAAAACCGTCATGAGGAAAGGCACTTTACATTAGGTAAAAGTAATATAGTATACGATGAATAAACATTACTCTTATAATAGGGAAGACCCATAAGATTTTGAAAATGTACAAATCTGTGAATTAGACTGGGGTGGTTTTTTTTGCATTTCTCCTAAAACATATCCTGCCTATTCCCTTTAGAGATTCCCCGTTTACAGAGATTTCCCATGAAATGGTTAAAAAAAATGAGAAAGTTGAGAAAATTCAGCTAAAACTGAAACTGGGGGT